>NC_051164.1:90776836-90982737 GCF_013339745.2 Dermacentor silvarum
GGATGCCAGGGTTACCTTCCTCGCAGTTTCTTCCGCTAACTGACCTAACTAGACCATAAAGAGAAAGGCAATTCGCAGTGATCAGGAACTGCGGTGGAGTTGAGCACAAAACGTGGCTCGAAATGCAGCTCGCATACTGCGCTCGTGTCATCCAGGGGCTTGTCAGCTCTGTGGAGGTTTTTTTCCTACTCTTTGCGCCTATTTTTATCCTTCGGGACGCCAAACAAGGACAACTTCGGCCCATCCTTCACATAAACATAGCCTGTTTGGCACCCAGTCGCTTAACAGTGGTTTTGTCGATGCCGCAGCATGGCTCAGTTACTGCAAGGCATACTAATCTCTTGCAGGCTATGTGCGAAAAAAACACTGAAGGGGAAAAAAAAACCCCACGCGACGACGTTCACAGAAAAAACAACGCAGCTCAGCACCTACAACTAATATATGATCGGGCACTGGGCAGCTGCGCCGTCGCACCCACGTTCCATTGAAACCGACGCCAGCTGGGGTACCACGTTTTGTGTGGCCTCTGTGGCAGTAGCGCTAGCAGCAGCAAGAGGTCGTCGCTGATGGATTTTGGTTGTGCAGAAGGGGCCTTCGAAAAGGTGCTTCCGATTGCTGTTCGCGCAAAAATGACAAAATTGGGGCGAAATCTCTAGGTTGTCGGCGGGAAAAATTCGTTATTTTGAGGGGGTCTCCCGCTGCCACTTCGTTACGTAGAGGTCTCAAATACATGTACATCTATGGAAGAACATGCACCCGGTGCATGACGTGCAACGACGTAAACGCAGGGCGGTAGCAATCCTCGAGGAGCACGGAAGACGAGAAGGCGTCCTCTTCGTCGATGCAGCCAGGTACCCGCGGCCCGCCGTTAACGTTGGCGGCGAAGAGGGACGACAACCACCACCGCCACTACAACAGAATGTGCGAGACGAACCGGAGATGCCAACACCACCATCACTACTACTACTACGACAAAAACGGCAGCAGCAAAAGCGCCAACATCAACGACACAGCCGGCCGACGGCGTCGGCGCCCGCCTTCTCCATGGCAGTCGTAGATACGAAGGGAAGGATACGAGTCACGGCATCAGCGAAGCTGCCGTCGGCCGAGGCAGCGGAGGAGATGGCCATAGCCCTCGCGGTACTCCACGGAAGTACGGAGGATAGCCTGATCATTAGCGACTCCAAATCAGCTATCCGGAACTACACCAAAGGTTGGGTGTCCGCGGATGTGGCGCGCATGCTCAACGCCAGAGTCGGGGACTTCGTGTCCGGCACGATTACGAACAAGGCCCTCAAATGGTTCCCCGCGCACGTCGGGGAGCTTGGCACCACCAAAGACAACAGCCGCGACAACAACGACAACAACAATACCAATGGCCGAAGACACACCGGCATTCCGCCCAACCACAACGAGCGCGCCCATCTCGTCGCGAGGCAGCTTACCCGCCGCGACGCGATCCCCCAGAGGGCAGCCGCCGCCGTTGTTGTGCGGCCCCGTTGTGCGGCCCCAACGGAGGAGTTACCAACACAACCCAAATCGCGGCGGATGGAGCTGGGGGCCACGGGGACGCCAACCGCGACATCACGGAGTTTCCGGCCTCGTACCGAGAGGTTCTTGGTCACTACAAGAAAGAACGCAAGAAATATCCACAACCCCACGGGCGGCTGGACAGGTCCCAGGCAGTCGACCTGAGGCGGTTGCAGACAGGCACTTTCACCAATCCCTACCACCTGCACCGCCTGTGGCCCGCGCGGCACCCATCGCCCGGCTGCCCCTGGTGCGAGGACGAACGGGCTGATATGGCCCATATGCTTTGGGAATGTCAACGCCATGAGCAAGAAGCACCAAGAGGAAGGCAGAAGACAACATCAGGACCCTCTGAAGGCGGGCGCCTCACAGAGAGATGGCAAGCCGCCCTCCTCAGCGAGGCACCCGAAGACCAGGAGTGGGGTGTCCAGCGGGCCAGGGCTATTGCCGAGGATCTCGAGAGATTTTTCTCCGGCGATGGACCCCTGGCAGCCTAGCCCCGGGCACCAACAGCCATATCCGTTGGACATATAAAGTTTATTCCTATCCTATCCTATCCAGCGCTGCCGCTCGGGCTATCGGTTAATGAAATGAAGCGCAGAGACTTGCGCAGTAACCAAAAAGTAGCGCTGCCACCGCGTTCAAAAAAAAAAAGAAAAAAAAAAACTTTTTTTTTTTTTTTTTCGGCAACAGCAACTGGAAAAGCAGAGTGCCGGCTTGGCGGGCTAGGCCAGCTGCAGCGAGCGGCGGGACGAGGTTTGATTGAAGGGAGGGGGAAAGGCCACGCCCGCGGCGGCAAGATCGCCGGGTCGAGGGATAAAGGCCCGCCTCGCGCACGCTCGCATACATGCACATGTGCGCTCGCTCTCGCGTCGCAGTTAGGATCGCAGTCGCCGTGAATTCAAGCGCGCCAAGCGACGCCGCCGCTTCGCATTCCGTCGCGGCAGAAAAGGTGCTTCCGATTGCTGCTCGCGCAAAAATGACAAAATTGGGGGCGAAATCTCTAGGTTGTCGGCGGGAAAAATTCGTTATTTTGAGGGGGTCTCCCGCTGCCACTTCGTTACGTAGAGGTCTCAAATACATGTACATCTATGGAGTAACGGCGGGGAATAGAAAAACTGCTATCTACTTCTGCAATCTATGCACATCTGCCCCAAATCAATCTTGTGATTGAAGGCTTAGCGTCAGTTCTTAGACTAAGGGATCTTTAATGGCACTGGAGAACTCGGCCTTTTTGCAAGCCTGGCATGCTACTCAAGTGTAGTCTGAAGAATAAAAGTGATGAATGAACGAATGAAAGTCCATGCACAACAAACGTTTACGGTATGTTATGTCTGCATTGGTTCATGAAGCCTCTAGGTGTGTCATGTGTGCCTTGTGTGGTGCCATCGGTGCACATGACTCGTGCCAGAACGCTGACCTGCGTATGATTAATGGCTTTTTTTTTCTCTCTCTCTACTAAATGCTACCAAAGTAAGGCGTGTGGGTAGTACAGTTGCAACGATCTCGGTGAAACCACTTCGTCCACAGGGCATCTGAATCTTGTTCCAATGTCAGTGCACCGTTTTGGAGGCAAGACATCTATCTGCCGGGCGTCCAGTTTTGGATACCGTACCACGATGTCTCAAGGTTATCCTCCAATTGGGGCTTTGTCGGAGTTTGCTTTTAACAGAATTCTGTATTTTCGCATGCTATAATTATAATCCGAAGGTATCACATCCTGCAATTGGGGCTTTGTCGGAGTTTCCTCGTAACAGAATTATGTATTTTCGCATGCATTTCGAAGGCCATGCGGTGGCGTCGCTAGATATGGCGCCGCGTCTACTTAGGGAAGCGCGAAAGAGCTGCAGTACACACGTCATACTTGACTCGTTTAGATGATGGCAGTTTACTCTCATTTAAGCCACTTATACTTGGCGGAAGGCCTAGAAAAGCATTAGGTGCACACAATGTTTATGTGCTTCAAATGTCTGCGCTCTGTCGCACAGTCTGTGCTGCTCGCGACTGCAATAGACATTATAGCAAAACATTGTGCAAGAGGCCCTATAGCTCACTGAGAAAGGACATGAAATCATTTTTCAGTGGCTACCAAGTCATTGTGGTGTCATTGTCAATGAACGTGCCGATCAAGCAGCTCGTTCAGCTCATGAAGTAACCGCCTATCGATCCCGCTTTCTAGGACAGATGCTGCAAGGATGATCCACCTACTTGCACGCCAATGCACTTCATCAGAGTGGAATAAACCACATTTTATGCACGCCCGATTATACACCTTGGATCCAACCTTAAGCCTTCGACTTCCACCAAGACTTCCCCAAAGAGACGCGACCCTTCTGTGTAGGCTACGGTTGGGCGTCGCGTTTACTAAAGCCCCTCCATCCACGCGCCACCGCCGCTTCGGCCGGCGAAAACGCGTATGGAGGGGCTTTAGCGTTTACCAATGCCTACGCATTCCGCATAGGGATGGCCGACAGCGCAGCATGTGGCGATTGTGGGGACACGGAAACGATTCGTCATGTTTTTGTCAGTGCCCAGAAGAATAGTGTGCAGAGACAATCTCTTTCCTTCGTGCTGAACCAGTTGGACGACCAGCTTTTATCGGAAGAAAGAATTCTGCAACTTAGACGCGACTCAACATCGCATCAGAGGGCCGTGCAAGCGCTCCTGCGTTTCCTGAAATGGACTGGCCTGTGTGAACGTATGTGATCGGAACGCCTTTTCTGTTACCTATGCCTGTTTATTTTTTTTTTCATTTTTTTCGCGCGCTCTCTCTCTCTTTGCACACTTTCTAACCCCAATTTCCCCCACCCCAATGTAGGGTAGCAAGCCGGAAACTCACTTCTGGTTAACCTCCCTGCCTTTCCTCTCCCGCTCTCTCTCTCTCTCTGTTCCAAAGATGTCCTGCATGTCTGCAGGACACGGAAAAAGCTGCCGAACAATCATGCGAGGGTCGTCCGCAGAGCGTGTTCAACACATCCTGTTACGTCTCAACCTGGACCAGCGTATACCTTGGACGTTTCCCACGAGGCAGCTCCTTCCATCAGCGCCGGCCAGACGGCGACAACGCCTGATACCGACCATGACAAGCTGACCGTCATGGAGATGCCACGGATTGATGCGAGAGGAAAATTAGAGGAATTATTATCGTGAGAACGGCGACGATATCGGTTTCCCAGAGAGAGAGATTATAGTTGGAAAGGGTGAAAGATTGGGTTAAAGTGCAGCGCGATAACTGTCTTTTTAACCCAATCTTTCACCCTTTCCAACTATAATCCGAGATGGCCACGCAGTTGCAGTAAATGCGAGGGCGAGGATGCAACTCAGAAGCGGAGTTTTGTGAACAATACAACCCCTCTGATTGGCCGCAGCGAAGTCATGAGATTCCCTAGTCGGGTCAACTAGGGAAGACGACTGCTCTATAAGTGGACACATTTGGTTCAGTGCAGTGGGTTTTCTGACGTGTCCTGAGGCGAACTCGGACGTTTAACATGTTCCTGATGGAGTGGGCTTCCGTACTAGGGGCCAGTGTACATAATGTAAATTAAACCATTTTTCCTTATTCCTACTGCTGGACGTACTCGTCGATCAATGGGCTTGGTGGATTCGTGGCCCAAACGCGACCTTGAGCCGCAGCAATCCGTAGAATATCCATAGAAAGTCATTGTCACTGGCCAATAAGTGATACTAGAAGTACATGTTTATTGCATGTTGTTTTAGCAAGTAACCCCCCATGCTGACTGATCTGAAGGACGTTTCAGGTGTTAAACATGAACGCTTGAGTGCGGTGGGGTCGCGCGGGTACCCAGGGGACCTGGAAAGTCCCAAATGTCCTGTCAGTATAATGTTTTTTCCTCCTCCTCCTCCTCCTCCTCCTCCTCCTCCTCCTCTCCTCCTCCTCCTCCTCCTCAGGTGGTAAAAGGTCAAACAACGTACGTATACTTGGCCGGGATAACGTAGAACTACAGTGTCTAGAATAGGGTGTAGTAGAGCTGCTTATATTCAAAATCCGCCATTAGCCCTCCGTGACAGGTCAAAATGGCTTCGGCACAGTTCATACGTGTGCAATTACGTCTACGTTGTTTAGCGTCGAAACTACGTGTCAACTTCCCTCTCTTTTTTTTTTTTTCGCTATAGTGTTGGGCTGCTAAGCACGAGGTCGCGGGATCGAATCCCGGCCACGGCGTCCGCATTTCGATGGGGACGAAATGCGAAAACACCCGTGTACTTAGATTTAGGTGCACGTTAAAGAACCCCAGGTGGTCGAAATTTTCCGAAGTCCCCCACTACGGCGTGCCTCATAATCAAATCGTGGTTTTGGCACTTAAAACCCCATTAGTTAATTTTTTAACTTTTTTTTTTCAGTGTTTGTCACTCGAATGCACCCCTCACCCCGGCTTTCTTGTTGCTCCTTCATGCTACCACGAGGCATAGAGCGTATTATCCCCGCGCGAGTCTTTACGGCTTCTTCAAAATACAAATCTAAAGCCTTCTTCAAAATACAAATCTAAAGCCCAAATCTCACTTGCATGTGTCGCCGCGAGCATGCTTGCGCCTGCACGACTTGCGTTTGCCGCGCCTCGCAAGGAATGGCGGTTTGCCAACAAGTGCCAACAAGGACACTTGTTGGCAAACTGATAGACGTTTCGACCGTTTCGACAGCATATTGTCTCATACTGTGTTATTAACAGTGTTTCAATAGGCTGAAATTTTAATAAACGCAATTGTTTTATCTTTAGAGCCGATATACTGGCGCAAAAAGTAAAGAAACCGCACATTCTCGCAAGACAGAAATCTGCGTCACCGAGTGTTGATTGTACCACGCCGTAGTTGCCTAGCCAGGCGCGTGGAACTTGCGCGTGCGACGCACTCATGCGGCCGACGGCTCTGTTCTCGGCATGGAGCGATATCATTTGATAACATTTTCATACACCTGCTAGTTTAAGTTCGCGCAAAAATGTTTTGAGCCTTTTATTTAAAAGGATCGGAGTGGCCACGGAAGTCTCATTGTTCTAATTTCCGTAACGAAAACCTCAATTCTTATTGAACATGCTGCCCAATAACTGACCAATCATACGTGAATAATCAAAATGCGTTTTCTTATGACAACAAAATGTACGCCACCCATCCTTGCCATCAACTTAATTGGGTAACTAGGTGTGTGCCGCTGTAACAAAAAAAGATCGTCCAAATTTCTGTGATACTTGGTGGAATCGGATTTCACGTCACAAGGGTTCCTCAAGAACAGCAACCCGATTCTTTAGTATAGGCTGCGCCAAAATACACTGCAGGCAGCTGCCTATTTTCAATGAACGTCTTTCACGCCAATGCTTTCGCGAACTGCTCATGAATCGAACAATATGTGCCGCCCTTCAATGAACCTCTGGCCAGCTTGGGTTACCGAGTGTGTGGCAAACGAGGGAGCAATTCTCAGCGTAGATAGATAGATAGATAGATAGATAGATAGATAGATAGATAGATAGATAGATAGATAGATAGATAGATAGATAGATAGATAGATAGATAGATAGATAGATAGATAGATAGATAGATAGATAGATAGATAGATAGATAAACTTTATTAGAAAGAGAGTTTTGGTCTTGCCCCAAAGGGGCATCGCTAATGGTCGGCGACCCTGGTCCAGGGCTCCGCTGGCTCTTGCCATCTTCTCTGCTCTCTGGATCAGCTTGAGCTGGTCGTCGAGGGACGAGCTGGACAGCAGTGCCTCCCATTGCTCCCTCGTGGTGTTTGTGTCGTGGTGTTCTATGTTGTGTAGCGTGCACTCCCACGTAATGCGGTATAGGGTTGGTGTGGCCCCGCACCACGGGCATTCGTCCCTGTAGGCTGTGGGGTGCATGCAGTAGCGCACCCAGGATCTCTGCCAGGGGGGGGGGGGGGTTGACAGTTTGCCAATACCATCTAAACAGCACTAATTTCGATTTCTTCACGGGAAATTGTCAAACAAATGCGCTTTTTGCGAGTGTGCAGACGATTGCGCGTCTTACATCTTAGTTGCAGCACTCAAATGCGTAAGGAAAGAAAAGGGGTTAAACAAAAAAAGGGGGGGGGGGGAGTTAAGTCGGCCTCAGGGGGGGGGGGGGGGGACCGTGTTGTGGTCCAGAGTGTTATGTCGTCTGCATAGAAGGCCTGGCGGAGGCCTTCTACGTCCTTCAGTTTTCTTGCGAAGCCAATCATGGCGACATTGAAGATCGTGGGTGAGATGACTGTTCCTTATGGTGTGCCCTTGTTGGGAGGGTGGTATACTGCAGTCTGGATCTCCCCAATCTTCAGCTCTGCCGTGCGGTGGCTTAGGAAGCTCTGAACGTACTTGTACGTTCGCTCGCCGCAGTTGGTGTTGGCGAGCCCTTCTAGGATTCCTTGGTGGCTGACGTTGTCGAAAGCTCCTTTGATGTCGAGTGCTAGGAGGGCATGTTCGCCGCTGCGGGGAACGTTGCTGAGGACTTCTTCCTTAATTTGGAGTAAAACATCTTGTGTGGACAAGCCTGCGCGGAAACCAAACATGGTGTCTGGCGGGTGCTTGTTGTCTTCTAAGTATCTCTGTAGTCTCTTGTGTGTGATTTTCTCCTACACCTAGCCGAGGCAGGATGTGGGCGAGATGGAGATTTTCAATTCCCAATTTCTTGCCCGGTTTGGGGATCATGATTATGCGTGCGTGTTTCCACATCGCCGGCACCGAACCTTGCTCCCAGTGTTGGTTGAGAAAGGCCGTGTTTAGAACGAAGGCACTCTTTCTCTGGTTGCCTTTGTAAACGAATTCGAGAAGTACATGTAGTACCTCTACGTCGTGTATGGGTTTGCGTTGTATGGTTGTGATGTTTTTGTCTACGAGTGTGGCTACCTTGCATTTGTTGTTTTGACTTGCGTGGTATTCCTCGTAGCCCTGTAGTGTTGGCCGGGTACCGGGCTCTTGTAGGTCTATGACCCCTGGCGGCTTTGAGGATTGAGCGATCAATTGTGTCAATAGCCCTTTTTTCCTTCGGTACCCACGGCAGTTCTATTGCCCAATTTCAAAGTTTTATTTGACTTGCTTATGTGGTCTAGGCATTGTTGGGTGTTGTGGTCGGTGATGTTATGATCGGTGATGGGTTTTGTGGTCGGTGATGTCCTGCCGCAGGTGCGACTTTGCAGAGGTTCTGTCGTAGTGTTTTTCCCAGTTTTATGGAGTGAAGCTGGCCCTTAAGCTTGCTGTCTACAGCGGCTTGCCCGTGTTTGATTGCTGCCTTTGTGCGTTGTAGTGCAGTCTGTGTTATTTGTTCCAACTGGGCGCGTGTAGCATCCATGAAGACTTGCATCTGGGTTTGGATTCATCGACATTGGTTTGTAGGTCAATGATGGCCTGGTGTGGTGCCACCTCTTGTGGTTTTTGTGTGAGCTGTATCATTTGTTGTTTGAGTTGTCTGTTTTCTTGTGTGAGTGTTTGTATCTGTGCGCGCATGCTCGCGAGTTCCTGTTCGAATTTCGTGGGCGGTGGCATCTGCGGTTTTTTGTACGAGGGGGAGGCTACTGCTGCCTAGCTCACCTCTTGTTCTTTGGTGCACCAAAGAACAAGAGGTGAGAAAAGCCTCACCCAAGAGGACCAACATGTTGGTCCTCTTGGGTGAAGCTTCCTTGGTCTTCCGTTGGTGTTGTTGGGAGCCGTTGTATTTGGGCGCCGCTGTGATGGGTGCACCCTGCTGCCGTTGCTTGGGCGTCGGCTGAGATCGCCGTCTAGGCGACCGGAAGTGAGGCCGGGGCCGCGAGCAGGAGCGGGACCTAGACCTCGGGCTGGAACCGGAACGGGATCTGTAGGTCATCGACGACTCCGACTAGTCGGAGTCGGAGTCTTCCCGCTCGAAGCTGAACCACCGCGGGCGGGGCTGTCGTTGAGTTTTGGGGGTGGTGGTGGAGGCTGGTTTCCGCACCGGCGCGCCACGCTGCTTCTCGTCTCGGAGGCAACGCCACTAGATGTCACATTGGTTCCAGAAAGACACGTTTCTCGGCGTTCGAAAGCACCGGCGCGCCATGCATTTCGAAGGTCATGCGGTGGCGTCGCTATAGATGGCACCGAGTGTACTTAGGGAAGCGCGGAAGAGGAGTCCCGCTGCAGTACACGCATCATACTTCACTCGTTTCGACGACGACAATTCGTTGTGTTTCTATATATATTGATTCAATGCTAAACGCCTCACCGTCGAGAGATGGGTTCTGCCGATTATCTTTTAAAGCACCCCGTTCCTGCGTTGAGCGTCGGCGTCCCTCGTAACTGAGCGAACGAGCGCAGAGTAGGATGAAAGACCGAAGAGAGCTTGATGAGGAGGGTGCAGCGGAAGCTTGAGGAGCAAAGCGAGGGAGGTGAGTATGGCGAAAGGGTCAAAAGGAAAACAGTGCCGCACGAGACGTGCTCAGCGGCGGCGACCAGACATGCGGCGAGCGCCATGGAAACAGCCATGGAGGAAGCAGCGCTGGCGTGGGCTTCGGTCCCAGTCTCCCACTGCGCATGCGCTACTTCGCCTGCGCCGCGCTAGATAATGCGCTCCTCGCACCCCACGCGTTCCCGTGTTCGCTTCCTTTCTGAACAATGAGTGACGCAACCGGTGGAAATGCTTCGTCTGCCATTGCTGCTAAACCAGTTGCCCAAGGAGAGGCTCAGCGCCGCCGTCGAGAGGACTCTGTCTTTCAGAATCAAATTCTTTCCCACAATATATCGCGAATTCAACATACCTAAGCAGCTAGCTGCGCTCGAAATTCGCATTAGGGAGTATTGCAATCGTCGGTGAAATTTTTTTACAGCAAAACTATTTCTCGATAGGTTTCCTTGCATTTTTTCGTGTGCGGGGGCTCGTACTTGTGTACTTTGACCTGGCATGCATCGATGAAAGCCTGCGCGGGGAGTTGTAGGAGGAAGAGGCCCGGAACGGCGAGCCGATGGAGAACACCAGGCCAGGTGTTAGGGCCAGTCCGGATGGGGGTCGATCCAGGTGAGAGCGCAGAGAGGCCAGGTGGAATGGCTCATACCCTGACGGAATGGCACATACCCCGGTTACTCCGGGTGGTGGGCTCCGGAACCTGTAACGCGCCCTGGAACTACCCTTGGCACACGTGGGACCGAGAAAGGTCCCAAGTACAAGGGTAAGAACAGATACTATGATCGGATCTTATCCCTGAAGGCCGACCCGCGTCGGCCATGTCTACGTTCGCACCGCCTTCTCTTTGTCGGCGTTCCAACCGCTTGCGTGTCTAATTTCCTGTCGCTCTCCCTGGGCGGCGGCACTGTCCCGCCCAGGGTTTCAATTGATTCACAACGTAATGCAATGGACATGAAACCTGTATGTGACCTTCAACGTGACCTTGCGTTTACCTTGATAGAAGATGATGACTCAGTCATTGGTTTCAGCGCCCTTTGCCACGAAACAAAGCTCCGCTTCACTTAACAAGTGCACTGGATCTGCATAATTTCCTGTAATTCGAAAAGTTTGCCGTAAGTTGCCGTTCTCCATTTTGATTTTCACTTCTCTCGTCCTAACAGGGAGGCCGCGTGTAGTGCTCACTCCCGGTGACGACTGCATTCTCGTCTCTGTTCCTGGCGTCGCTCTTGGTAGGTGCGTTGCTCCCCGGAATTAAGTCCGGACTATACTCGACCTCCCTCAGATTCTGTGTCACTTCTGTGTCGTGTGCTAAACAGCTTCGCTGGTCACCCACCTTCACAGAGTGGAATGACTCATGACAGTTGACAAGAACTTTATGGAAAGGTCCTGAGGAAAAAGATTGGGGGAGCCGAAGGCACCCCAATCAAGTTGGTGGCTCCGCCCATGACGGAACCGGGAGCTGGTGGCTCTCGACGACGTCGCGGGCCCTCTGGACGGCCTGTCGTTGATGCGTGAAGTCCGCGCTTTGCAGTAGGGCGTCCCACTTGGACTTGTCGGGAAGATCAGAGCCCGCGTTGAACGGGCACAGCCAGAGCATATGGTCGAAAGAACAGTACTCGTGCCCACATTTGGAGCACGATTGCGGGAAGTTGGAATGACTCATGATTTTTTTTTTGTCCTTGCTTCAGAAGTGCTGCTGCGGCACATCCGTACTGTGTGTGCTGTCACTACGGCGATATGCGTATCCAGAAGAGGGGACACGTAATCCAATCAAGCATGCCCCCACTGCTCGGTCCCGGCTGGCCAGGCTGCGCCACCCCATCTAGAAACGCGGGCGGGTAGCTGACCGTTGTGTTTGTTTTTTGAAGCGACCCTTGGTTTTCTTAACCCTCTGGCCTTTCGCGTCGCTGCTAGGTTCTCTCGCAGAGTAGTTCACCGCAGATAACGCAGAAAAGGTGTGGCACAATGCGAGTCGAAAAAACTCTGCCAAATGTATCCTATAGTGCTTGCATACGCGACGGCGTCTGCTTTAGCTGCTGTCTTATTGTGGAAAAAAGCACGCTATTTCTGGACATCCCACCAGGACGGCTTCATACGTCATGCATGTGCATCCATAGTACCTCTACAAAAACAGGATGTCAAAAGAGGATGCATGAGATGATTCACACAGGTTGACCCTATAAACGGAAGCTCACAAGACAGTCCACTTGATTCACAACATAATGCATTGGACACTAAGACCTGTATGTGACCTTCAACGCGACCTGCGTTTAGCTTGATAGAAGACACTGACACGGTCATTGATTTCAGCGCTCTTTGCCATGAAACAAAGCTCCGCTTCACTTACCAAGTGCATTGGATCTGCATAATTTCTTTTCATTTGAAAAGTTTGCTGCGAGGCACACGAGAAAACAAAATCAAAGAAAAGCGCATTTGTTTTAGATTTCTTCCTGGCACCTCACCTATCCTAAATTATGGGCACATGCCAACAGTAGGGCAGCATCTTACGCTTGTCGTGATACTCTCCCTAGCAGCATCGGAGATTATGTTTCTGCGACAGGAACGTGTGCGATGTCATAATTAATTAAAAGATTACCATGATAACAAAGTTGACGTCCCTTATTGCCGCACTCATTTGTATTCTAATTCATTCATCCCGAAGACAGCCAAATAACGGAATCACTTGCCCACTTCCGCCGTCGCCATTCTCAATGTCTCCGCATTTAAATGTGCCGTTGAAGGTTATTTTAGATGTAGAAGTAGAGCCTAGATGGTAATGGCACGTAACCATTCTGCGGGATTGGCCATCGATATAAGAAAAGAGAATTATAAAGTGATGTAAACAAAATTTGGGAATAGGTACGTATATGATTTTATGTACTAACCTCTTATGACATGTTCTTTTTTTTTTTACAGCGGAGCTGTTATACGCTAGTTTCCAGCGGATCGCTGCGCGCATAGACCGAGCGCGTAGACCAAAAACTATCATCATCAGCAATGGCTCGAGGGTCGTCGTCTTCTTCTACAGCTGGCTCGTTGGCGCCCCTCGGCGCAACCGCGCGAACGCACTCGTGCCACTGCTCGCGCGTTCTTCGTCATCTTCTTCCACAGTTGGCTCCGTTGTGCAAAAAAACTGAAAATAGCCAATGGGTGTATCTCTTTTGCTGGTGACGTCACGCACTGCATAGACACGTTATCGCAGTTGCGTTCCGGTCGTGTGATGAGTAGGCCGCGTGACGTTGTCGCAACAGTCTACGTTCTTCACGGGACGTCTAAGGGAGACCTGGGGCCGTATTCTGTAACGCTTCGGTTTTCGAAGGATTCGGTTTGGCGGTGGCGTCACATTGGGGCGGTCCGTTGACGTAATCAAAACAAGTGGAAGGACAGAGGCCAATCGTCACGAAGGTTTTTTTTTTTTTTTTTTTTGGCAGTGAACGTCACAAACCAAGTAAAAATATAGCAATTTACGAGCGCTTCTTGGTAAATAAAAATAATTTGTTCGTGGTATTGATGAGGTTTATATTTTTTATTATGAAACGTGTGTGAGTTGTACTGGCCGTGAGTGACTTAACGAACTTTGTTTACTTCGGTTGATCCATTTATGCCGCTAGGTGGGACGTCGTACGCTAACTTTGCGTTGCGGCCCCAATACACACTCAAGTTCCTCGCACAGTCGGAGCGATGTCTCTTTTGAGAATCTGAATTGTCGCCCGAAATCCTCGTCTGTCATCTCAAATGCGTCTTGTCGACGTCGAGGTCATCGCTGTCTATCACGGAGGCTCGCTAAAAGCACGATAACAGGCGCCACAGGCACCGCACACGCCGTCATTTTGCTCCGAGTGCCGCGATTCCGCCCATGCACACGGCACGCACAGGCTCTGCACACGGCACACCGCGCTTCGGATAAGACCGAAGCAGCGCGCGCGGCTTCGCTTCGTAGCAGACGACAAATTCGGTTTCCGCGTGATTGACATGTGCGTGACGTCATCAAAAAGTGCGTTCGTGCTCTGAGGCGATGGCGTCACCCAGGCGGCGACCAATCGCTGCACGCAAACCGAATTATTCGAAAAACGAAGCGTTACAGAATACGGCCCCTGAAGAACTTTGTTTGAGGCCTTTGGTTGGATCACCCCAACCGACTCCACTCCCATCGTAATTGTGGGTGATTTTAACGTAGACCTGTCTTGGTCAGATGGAAAGTGGTTCTTGGCGTTTTTGTTGGAAAGGTTCCGCATTCAGTGGGCCTACCACACGTCATCGGTCCTGCATATACTTGGCGTTCGCGAAGAACGTTTCTAGCGTCCTTGCAGAACCCATGGCCGTCTACCATAGCGACCACAAAGTTACAGTCACCTTAGTGACAAAATAATAAAGAGGGTAGGAAATGACAATTCATGCGGTATGTGTGTTTATTCAAATCAATGTAGTTTATCGCCATATAGGTATAAAGCTCCGCTGGCCATTCACCTTCACAGAGTGGAATGGCACTGAATTTTTTTACCACTCCCATCTGTAACGCCTTCGTTCATTGAGGGTATTGAAATAAATATATTTGATTAACTTTTTTCTCCTCATAAATGACTAACAATATTGTTAGCATCTCTTCTTTAATACATGTCTTAAAATTCGTAATAACAGAGTTAAAGGAATTAAGCTCATTGACTATGATTATTCATTAATGTATCCGTTTAATATCTTGTGCTGACTACATTCCATTTTAGTTGCTACTACACTTACTACATACCGATTCATGGCATATCCCCGATTTCATTGTTAATCGTATTCTTCATGACATTCTTCCCTTATTTATTTATTTTACCCTCAAGCGCACATAGCTTTACAGAGGGGAGTGGGGTACATAAATAGTAAGCAAAATACAAAATGTAATAATATGTACAATTCTAATAAGGTCTACAATTCACAGGACGAGACAATGTTAGGCTAATACAACAGAAAGTAGGAATGAAGATACAATGCGAAGAACCTGCCTCATTTATGAATATATATGCACATTTTCTTTCTGTTTCTGTGTTCTATTATAATGACTGTTTACCGATTCGTCTTGGATTTTACTCGTTTTAATTTATTTATCGAAATTATGGATTTCTAAATTTACTCACGTAGCACATGTAAAATGTGCCCGACTCTTGGCCGATCCCCGTGAGTGGGTATGTGCCAAAGACTTTAAGGGTCATCGTCATCATCATCATCCTCCCCCGCAGTGGGTTCAGCCTCGTCACCTAGAGTCAGCCAACCATTATGATTCTATGGCGCGCCATGTAGAGACGTGAGGAAGAGGAGGCGTTCCGGCCTCTGGTCGGGGCATGGCAAGCGGTGGGGCCGGCTCGTCTAAGGACCAGCCGCCCGGAAAGCGCTCGGCGCTCAGGAGGAGCGACTCGACTACCAGCGCCAGGGGCATCCTTCGACACAAAGGCGCCATGAAGCCGTGAGTCGACGCGACACAACAAACCCCCGTGTACCATCACCGTTAAAGGGACTGACGAGCGATTTTTATGGACCCAGTCTCTTTATGGCGCAACGAAAAGCTCACCCTCGGTAGTGTTTACACCTGCAGCGGATAAAGCGCGTGGATATTTTGTAAGCGGAATTTTTCGATCTGAGCAGCCTCTAAAAAAATTTAAAAATCAGTCCCTCCTCCAGCAACGCTGAGAAGTGATAGCGATGACGATAGCCCACCTCGCAAATTGTGAAAACCGCCCATCGTCCTGCTTTCACTGGAGGGAGAGTGCAACTATGATTAACCACCTATATTGTCACCTTTCGAACCACTTTTAAAGGTAAATAGAATGGTACAATAAGTTTGCGTTGTTGTGCAGAGTAGTTGTACGGCGTTTTTACCCCAAGTACGCGCCTACGTCACGGCTGGCTGGCCCCCGGCGTCGTTATTCTGTCGATAGACGAGCCAGGCCAACTGATTGAAAACGAAGGCGAAGGCATGCGCCACTTTTCTGCTCACTACAAACGAAGGCTTATCTGCACATTGTAAGTTAGAAAAAAGTCATAACAGAAAGAATGTTACTGCATTTCAATATTAATAAAAAAGACCAGGAACCGCGTACACTAGTACAAGGTCACGTGGTAGACCTCATAGTATGTTCATGTTTTTGCCGCGTGGGGCCCCAAAGGTCATCTTTCGCGACTTTTAGTGAAGAATTAAAAATATACATCCACGTTTAATGAGAAAAACGCAGCCCGTTCTAACCAATACGATAGACATACAATATTTCCATCAGCGGGGTTATCTCAATTCATGTTCTGAGCGGTTGTCTATCCCTTTAAATGTCAAATGCGAATTCCGAAACTATATTTCAACGCGTTGTGTGAGATTCGAGGTTCACGTGCAAGTCTCGGTAATGCTAGGGGACTTTCATAATGCCGACAACCCTGTGATACAGCCAGGCAACCCTTGTTTTCGGCTGCCATTGTGAAGGGTATAGACTCGGGCATGCTCTCTAGCTGCTCGCCAGCTGCTATGTTTACCTGCAACCTGTAACGGGGCGGTCTGATCAGTTATTTCCTGATCACGTTTCAATTTATGCTGGCGGTACGGAAGTCCATGCAAGACACTCGTCTGTAGAACGCGCGAGCGGCGTTCTCCAGATTGCGCTGGCGACATTAGCGTTAACACGTGGTGCCAAACCACATGTTATTCATCTAGAGGTGACCATGCGCTGCTAAATTTATGCCGTGTACTCGACTCCTTCGCCCTGCTGGTCGCCTCGTGCTCAGGCGGCTGCTTAATTTGGCCGTCAGGAGTGCGTTCTAGACAAGCGTCTTGACCTCTGTGCGTGCCTTGTAAGTACGAGCCGCGCGCGCATGCAACGGAGCGGTATTCAAACGGTAGGGAAAAGGTGAAGGGAGGGCAGATGCTTCTGGATCGTCTTGGCTTGGCCCACTACAGTATAGAGGTCACACGCGCGTCCGGACGTTCACCGGACGTTCACTTTTTCTTTGAACGTAAGAGTGCCGCACCCGCACCTTATTGCTAGCGGTTCACATCCATGTAAACGGCGGCAATGCGCTAGGAAGGTGAATCGCATTAATGCGGCAGTTGGAGACAGGCCGAGTCGTATCACGCGTTGCACGTAAACGATGGCACATTGCATTGAGGGAGAGAAGAAAAAAAAAAGTGAGATGGCTGCTGCCGCGTGCTCTCCTCCATGCAGGGACTGGCGGAACGCCAATCGCAAGGTGTACTTGTTGTTACGTCATGGCACATGCAGCCGCTTGAGGGGACGAAACCAACAGAAAACCATAGTAAATATTTAGGGAGCTCTTAGGTATGCCAGTATTTATTTTATTTTTTTCCCCTGGGGCACCGAAGAAACGTGGGAGGCAATGTTAACGGCACAGAGCCTGGAGGATCAGCGAAGTCTGGTGGACCGGGCCCGGGCTGCGGCATTAGCCAACGGCTTTCTGGACTGAGAGAGCCGCCCACCTAGGGCGAAGAAAGAACACTTTCTCGCTGTTTCTAGCAATAAACGTTCATTCCTCCTCCTCCTTCCCCTGGGGTATAGAGTGTACGATAAAATATACTTATATACTTGTAGAGGGGCCAAAGCGACGCGCGATTCTATTGGGAGCGTGAGGCTTTTTCGGGGAGCAGCCACCAGAGGCGCTGCTCTGGTACACCCGAAAAATTCGCAAACGGCTATAAAGGCCGTTTCACATGCAGCGACTGGAGCGAAAAAAGTCGGTGCGATCGCACGCGTCGCAATGCGATTTTTTGAGGGCTCATACGGCTTAAGGGATGAAGACTGTATAACATCTTGGAAGGAGGCAGTGCGCTGTGGTACGTCAGAGACGTTATTAGCGATAACTTCGGCGCGAAACAAAGCGTAGCTCCGACTCAAGTGGATCCAGCAACAATATTAACAGAAAAGACATAGAGATCAAAATTTAGAGAGAGAGAGAAGAACTTTATTGATTTCCGGCAGACTGCTGGGCTGGGCTCCCACTTTAGCGTAGAAAACTTTTACTGAAAAAAAAAAAAAAGCAGAAGAAAATGTCCCTAATAACATGGCAGCCGGAGCCGATGAAATCCCAATGCAGCTAATACAAAACCTCGATCCAAAGAGCAAGGCACTGCTGACTAATGCCATTGAGCAAGTGATTAGAACGAAGAAAATTCCGGTTGGATGGCGTGAAAGCAAGATGAACCTCACCTACAAAGGAAACGGTGATAAGGATTAGACGATCTCATACAGGCCAGTTACAGTAACGTCGGTGAAATATAGAATGACAATCCAAGCCAGTTTCGAGATATTAATTTTCAAAGTGTCCGACGAAATCCATGGGCGTTCCAGTTAACTTGGCGAGGAAAACGCTGTTTTATGCATTGGAGCGCAAAGTTAACTGGAACGCCCATGCATTTCGTCGGACACTTTGAAAATTAATATCTCGAAACTGGTTCAGTCCTGAGAATTCGTTCTAAGTGGATACGCCTTGCGAACTCAGCGGCTATAATTCATAATTTGAAAGGTACTGCAAAATGATTAATTACAAAGGTAATTAGCGTAATTATGTTAATTATTCGATTAGGCGTTTTGATTTATTGTGGAAGTAATGACCGCCTCATCGAGTAGTTTAGATCAAGGATTATAAGTGTGCTATCTGTTACAGGCAATTTTAAAAAATTTGCTGCAGCTAAAATGAAACACCCTGTAGTTCGTACTAACTCAGTGCATAGCAATTTCAATAGCTCAGTATACATCTTTATGGATATGATTTCTATATATATTAAGAGAGCCTACGACAACGTAGACAGTGAAGTGCTATGGGATATTCTCAAGCACGAAGGCAAAGATGACGAGACGATTTCGTGGAGGCTGCTGAACGAGATATAGAGGCAACCGAGTACAAATTGTATGGGAAGGCCGGAAAGGCAATGAAGTCACCAAGGACTACAGCAAGGATGTCCTCTGGCTCCATTGTTGTTCACGCTTTATGTTAAGTGCAAAGAAAGACGACTAGAAAAGAGTGAATTGGGGTTTGACTTATCTCGTAATGGGCAGAGTGCAACAGAAGGTCCATGGGCTGATGTCTGCGGACGACATAGTGCTACTAGTGGACAATGCAAGAGATTTACAGAGACTTGCAAATATGTGTGGCAACGCAGCGACACATCTAGGCCTTAGGTCTAGCACAGAGTAATCGGGAATTATACTCTTTAATGAAGAGACGAGTAATTACGTGGTGTCAATTCAAGAAGTCATATCCCTAGTCAAGCAATATGAGTACCTCGGCGTACACATAAACGAAGGAAAGAATTACTCAAGCAACCACCTAGATAGTCTGAAAATAAAGGGGAAGCGGAATGCAGCAGTAATGAAACATAGGTCACTTTGGGGCCGCAGTAAATATGTGAGGTGGTGCGTGCAATCTAGAAAGGAGTAATGGTGCCAGTGCTAAGGTCCGCAAAAGTCATTCTGTGCTTCAAATCGGATATATTGTCGGGTTGAAGGTTAACCAAAGATCGGTAGGCCGGTTATAAGTGGCTTTGGGAGCCCAAGGTAATACCAAAAATGAAGCAGTGCAGGGTGACATTTGGGTTGGCCGGGTCTATTTCGAAGTCAGAGAAGTGCAGAGGAAAATTGGTATTGTTGTTTGCCTGTGCGCGCATGACACCGTGCTTGTTAATTCAGTTCTAAACGAATGCTTACGAGTTTATACGCCCGATAAAACTACTCTCCTTACTTCGTATTGCTGTCTAATAATTTGCTGTCGCAATCGATGCTTCGCCTTTCGGGCGAAACTGCGACTTGTTTAAGGGTGTGTACGGCAAGGAACCCCAGGTGGCCAAAATGAATCCGCAGTCTCCCACACGGTGTGCCTCATAATCAGATAGTAGTTTTGATACGTTAAACCTCATAATTTAATCTATGCGACCTATACTATATTTTGGTGGCGAGCGCATGGCGGTTCGCCGCTGCCACTGGTCGCGGAAACGTATATTCGTTTTACTCCTCTCGTTTGGTTGTAAATATATGTTCAGATCTGCGATGCCTTTTGTGTAATAAATGCGTCATATTTTGCGACCTAACAGTATGACACTTAATGCTTGCGTCGAATTAGATGACGCATACTGACATGTTTATTTCGCATGCCACGCACTATCTTTTGGTCGCTATAGTGGAAGCTGTAAAAAAGTATCTCTGTATAGCCCAGCGCAGCCTCTATATCGCAATGCTTATCTATAGCCTTCGGGAGAGTAAGAAAGGGCGTAATTACTTCCCTCTCCCGAGCTGTGCCTACGCGCCCTCTGTGATCGGAACGTGCCATGCTCGGGACCAAACTTTTCAGGGCTGTTCAGGTGCCGCCGGACGCGGCTGTCAAGTGGAACGAGGAAAACGTCAAGAAGACGTTCCACCCACAAGACAAGGACTACGGCTTGATGAAGGTGGCCGAACCCAAGACGCCCTACAGCTACGACATGACCAAAGAACAAAGTCCCGTCGACGCCCAGGTATTGGCGCAGAGGTACGCATGCAGCCTTTGCTTCACGGATGCGGCAGTCCGCGCGGGGAGCGATGAATCATATTTGGTTTGTTTATTTATTTATTTACTTATTTGCTTGCTTATTAAGGCGAAAGAAATCCGGCGTCGGCGTGACCACATGATGGTCCAAAAAGGCTAGGAACCCTGGACTTTGGTGTTAAGGGGCAGTTAATTAAGATAGAGTTAATTAAGGCACTAGAACCCACGATCTTTGGTGCTAAATAATGCGAATTCAGGCACAGTTAATTAAGGCACTCGAACTCAAGACCTTTGTTGGGACGAACCCTTAACCTTCGCTGGGAGTCAAACCCACGACCATGCGTTGTCCGCACCTTGTGACGAACACTTTGGTCACGTGCAGTCGCGGCGCTCCTGCTAACGTGGCCGCGATGCTTTCGCATTTCTTTGATTCATTCATTTATTGATTAATCGATAGTCTTGTCAACACTCAGGTTTTGGCGCGAAGATTCGCATGCAGCCGTCGGTTCACGGATATAACACTCCGTGCTGCAGATATTTGATTGATTGATTGATTGATTGATTGATTGATTGATTTGCTGGCTGGCTGGCTGGTGACATGGCATGCTACTCGAGGTGTAGAGTGACCACACGAACGTCACATGCATGCATCGACACGCACAAGCAATTGATGCTTAATTCGACGCAGTGTTCCCAAAATCTGCACGCATATTCAAGTTTAGGCCGAATAAATGACGTGTGACTGAAGAGTATACGGTCACTATACAGCCGGGGCGTTTCCTAGTTTGTGTTTCATTAAACAGATTTTGCGAAAGGCCAACACGCCAATGACGTATACGAGTGTTCCAAGGTTGATTGCAATAGTAAGTGCCACGTATTAGCAGTCAGTATATTATACATCTCGTAAGAGGAAGTTATAAATGTGCGCGAGTGAATGCGACAACTCGGAACTTCGTTTATAGCATGGCTCACTGTCACTGCTGCTGCTCTCACCCAGAATAGAAATCTGCCGCAACGAGACGCTGAAATCGGCCAGGATCAAGCGTGAGGAAGAGGAGAATATGACGGAGGCTCAGAGAGGTACGTATTTATTTCATCATTCTTTTTATTTACAATACTGCCAACCCCATGTAGGGGCCGTGGCAGGGTGGGATTGACATCAGTACACATCAAAATAGTAAAACATAGTAAACAAGTAAAGAACACAAAACTTCAAAAAAATACTACACCTGATTAGTAAACACAATTATGGAAGTACAAATCATTAAAAACAAGAAATGACACGAAACAGAATTCACATACTGTGTTCAATGAACGCCTGAAATTGATCCACCGTCGTCCACTTCCACCCACTTACTATATCAAGGTGGTTCCACTCGACTATATAAGAAAAAAGGAGTATTTAAAAACATTGTTCTTTGTTTGAAAACATTGTTTTCGATTAGAATTCGTTCATTTTATCGACGTTTGTTGATTCGACGCTTAGGATAATTCGACCAAACATTGCGGTCACGCAAGGCTCCAATTAACGGGAGTCGATTGTAATTAATGATAATTAGGTAGCTTTTCTGCAAACGATATTAGGTATAGTTTCTCAGGAGATGTACCTATGCGTATGGACAAAGAAGTGTGTTCCGTGGATGACTTTGGCGCAAAAAAAAAAAAAAATGTTACCAATACTGAATAAGGATGGAAAAGAAATACTGTTGTGCATCCGCCAACATGTGTGTAAAATGTACACGAGCCTCAAACCTGATTTGTTCTCACAAAAGGCAGACGTATATGTCGATGTCTGACGGTGACGCCCGGCATCCACTTCTTTCGCAAATTCGTGTCGCGAATATTGTGTTTTTTCACAGAGCGCCAACGAGAATTCGAGAAGAGGCGCAAGATGCACTACAACGAGTTCCAGGCCGTCAGGGAAGCGCGGGAGCGAATGAAGAAGGGCGAGGACGAGGAAGAGGCCGAGGACGAGGAGGCCCAGGCGGTGGCGAAGGCTGCGGAGGCGGCGGCTGAGAGCGCCAAAAAGAAGTGACTGGGGCCCGAATTATCAGAGGTGACGGCCCTTAGATTAGCTGGAGGGCTCGAGCCTATGTAAACATATGGGAAAGGAGAAATCGTTTTTCTCGGCAACCACGGCGTCAAATTTGTAGAGGTTTGTTGCGAATTTTCGATTTATAGGTCGTGAATTCTTAAATAAAAATTTGGCCGAAATCGCAGATTTCTCCTAAAACGAAACTATCATGTTTGCAACTCTGATGCCCATCAATGAGAAACGCTATCACAATTCTGTAAATTGCACCTCCTAGTGCATCTAAAGCAGACAAAATCGATATATTATACATGGCTCTCAAGTGGACCACTAGTTTGTGAGTAGAAATTTTGCAAAACCCTTGTAGACAATGTAACAAATTAACATAAGATATAAATTGACGTATCAAGTTTGTCCGCTTTGGATGCTCTAATGGATGCAGTTTACAGAACTGCGATATCTGCTCTAGGTGCAGAGCTACAAAATTGGTAACCTTCGTGCTTCTATATATTTTTTTCAAACTTACCAATTTCTGAATATTCCTGTAAAAAAATTCAGACCTTAAATCAATTCCGCTTCCAACAGTCACTAGAATTTAACCTTCTCTCTCAAATGCAACAAAGTTCATTAAAATCAGCCCAGTGATTATCTCAGAAGAGCGTTTGTACGGGGGGAGGGGTGGAATAGGCGGCATCGGAGTTGGGCTCGAGCTAAAGCTTCCTCTTAGGAAGGAAACTTAAGCGGATCAAAGAGGACACAGAGCTATTACTGCAGTAACCAGGTATATTTTACTTAGCCGCTGACATAAAGTTCTGCAGCGACATAGTCATTAACATTCAACCTTATTTTTAATGATTATTCTAATTCGACAAATACACCCGTTTCACGCAAAAACTTTAGCACTTTTCTCTGAGTTTTAGCATCTCCTAAACGAATTAGCGTTTGCGAAATACCGGCCTATCTGGGCCGGTATTAGGCGGGCACTAGTGGCGGGCAGCCAGCGCTCTGCGACAAGGAGGAACACGGAGCTGCTGACTGCTGGATGACGTAAGCCAGAACGTCACTTCGAAGGGCGCGGCTTTGCGCTCTCTGTAGCCTCTCAGTTTCGGTTTCGCGCTCTCTGATATAGCCGAAATTGTTCGTGCCACAGTTCCGCGAGTAAGCGCATTTTTCCGGATCCAAAAGTTGGCATGACTTGAACGCAGAGTCTGGTTCAATTTCCCGATTACGATGAACCCGCTGAAATTGAAAGGTTCGAAAGTTAATCAGTACGTTTCGTTAGCGACTAATTGCCGCGTATCACCCGTCATTTCGTGGCCACCACCGCTGACGGCATGTCTCCGAAGGAACCGCCCTTTTATTTAAAAACTGCAATTGTTTAACATCATACTTAAAATATATTCCTAGAAACACCGTATATCGACAAATATATTCGGCAAGACACCGTCAGAAAAGCGTTTAGATAAGCGAGCAAGCTTGTATACGTCAGGACAACTTCTGATGGTCACCTTTGGGAGGGATGCACACAAATTCCCCTCTCTGAAGGAAGTGAGCGCTATACCTTCCTAGGTCAATCCTACCGGGTGTTCCAGGTCACTTCCGTGTTGCTATGCCTTCCAGGTCTATAGGTAACAGCGGCCACCCGCGCCTGTTTGTTAATTGGCTTATTTCTTTAAGAGTCAATTCCTTAAACAGTCTCATATGGCGCCCAGTCTCCTCCATTTTAGCACACTCTTAAAGAAGCTTGCGCCCCTTGGGCCTTATCTTCTACAATCATCGACGTCTGCCTTGCTTGAGTTTCCTGTCTTGAAAACGCTGCGCTCGCTACTTTACTGTCAAGAATGCTATGTCAGGCTGATGACGCGCATGTCGTTGTTGGCCTGGAAGTAAGTACCGGGCGCCCAGCGTTAAAGAAGAGAACGTCGCGCAAGACAGATGATGGTTATTGTTTTGGGAGAAGCGAAGCCCCAAAGGGTGCAAACTATTTTTATTTTTTTAAGAGTGCAACAGAGCCTGTTTATACACGCCGTAAACGGAGCCAGGCTACCCTCCCCGAATGGGCAAAAGTATGACCTATGGGTGAAACCTTGCTTTTGAGGGCGGTGTTTCCTCCTACTCGGGAGGATACGCTAGGGTTCGACCCCTTCATGGAAAAGAGCTATCAGTAAAAAGAAAAAAAAAATATTTGAGATGCATTAGTAAATTATACCCAACAACATCAAAGAAAGAAAAAGAAAACACCACTCTTACTGTGAGAGGAGGCCTGGTAAAACAAGACACAGAAACGAAAAACGGGTGGCGACACCGCCGACAGGTTCCCGCATCAGCTTTGAGTTTTGACGGTGTCCGCTGAGCGCTATATAGTAAAACCTCGTTATAACGAAGTTTAATAGGGGAGTCATAATCGCTTTGTTATATCCATTATATTGCATACACTGCGCTGTGAATCTCAATAGCGATTTCAGGGAGTATTTCACTTCCTTATATACATTGTTTCGTTATAGACCGTTTCGTTATGGGGTTTGACTGGTTAAATTGTTATCGGTAATGAGGCGTACAACAGAACATCTTAGTAATATTCAAGAGCATCTGGGCCACATTTGCGTAATTTATAATTTCATGTCCGTGACGTCACACTGGCCTACCGGCGCTGGTGTTTCGCCGCGAAATTCAGAAAGTTCAGAACTTGGACTAAATGAGTTTTCTCTTCTAATAATTAGCCTCCTATAGCGAAATTAGCTAAATTGAGTTTGTTAAAGCATCGTTTATCAGTGTAAACTGATTTAGTGTTTCTATTTGAGTCCCTTTGAACCCTCACTTCGGAGTTGTTGCCTTGATGTGTAAAACGCTGCCGTTGCTTTTTTTTTTTTTTTTTTTGCCGGAACGTCGCCGCCAAACTATAGACATCCCGCTCCCACGTTCTCCCATATTTTCAGAGAAAGAGTGATTGTGAAGAGGAAGAGGCGATATTTTCTGCAAACCTTTAGTGAGCACGGCTCAATACACTGGGGCCGGGAAGGGGGGCATATTTTGAACCTCTTTATAGCCTCTTTATTATACCCTCTTTAGAGCTATTCTTTCTCTATATATATTTTACAGGTCGACATTCCCGTGACAGAACAAAAATTCTGCTTCCCCCGATGATCGTCGCCATGCCCATTGACCTGAGCCGAAACCTCCATCCACACCTCCTTTACACGCCGTTCTCCCCAGCCGTTTCCCAGACTGTATCGCTTGACGGGGGCGCCTCCGACGTCCCTGGATCGGCTAAAGACGGCGACGGTCGACTCATGGTTGACAGACTAGCCAGTTCGTGACCCTCCCGGTTTCCCGCTAAATTCGTCTGTACTCTCGAGCGGCACGTGACACGCCTGCCCAGATGTCGTGTAGTGGTCGCGCCCCGGCACGCTTATTCTTCGGTTGACCGTTGTAAATAGCCTTTCATGATGCGCGCCACGTCGTTCAACCACCATCTTTGTGTCGTTCTTAAAAAAAAAAAAAAAAAAAAAAAAAAACGCGCGTGGTATCAACGTGTTGATTTTCTATGTACATATGGACGCACTATTTTCAAAATGAAACGCTATCAATATTGTGCGCTAATAGAATGTAATAATCCTCATCATGAGTCTTATTGTTATTTTTTTAACGGGACGAGTGTATTTCCTATCCTTTTCTTCATGCACCAAACCCCAAAGCACCACCTATTAGCTGGCGCTACCTTTACTTTGGCACTCGTTTTAATATTACTCGATTGTTAGCTATAATTATAGTTACCATTATCACTTACTATCTATAATAGTTACTGACCAACTCGATTTCTGCTGTATCTCGAGTGCAGTGTCATATTTCGCTTGCTTCCTAATCGGTACTGCTGACTGCCTCAACATTACACGTATACAATTTACGGCAGTGAGCATTTCCGTTGTTCAGTGCTCGGCGCACAGTTCTCGCAGTGTTTCAAGTGGCATCATAAAACCGTTTCATAAACGCCACGAGTTCGCTTTCGCGTGCTGCCTGCCGGAAAATTTGCTGAACAGATTGTGTTTCAACGCACAGAACTCGAAATGCAGGCGATCGCGAAATCTCGCGACAGAATCGGTTTACGACATGCTTCGTGTTCGTTGCGAACCGCACCTGTCGACAAACACAGGCATACATACTAGCCAAGTTGATATTGCGGAGAAGCTACATCTCCTTGCAGCGTGCCGATTGGTGCTTAGTATATAGGAAGGTATACCAACCCACCAAAGGAGACCGGCCAAGCACATGGGCTGCAGGAAGAGCCAAGAGTACGAATCGATGCATCTTGTATAGTGATTTTATCTCCACTTCCGTCCTACCCTATTTCATCTACCAGTCAAATTTCGTTATAAAGAAACAAGGGATAACGAAATAACGAATATAACGAAGTATACGTGGATATAACGAATTAATGGATATACCGAAGCAATTATGGCTCCCCCATCAACTGCGTTATAATGAGGTTAATTACCCCATCCCATCCCATGCATCCGTTGCTACCTGTCATTTTACTGCTTTCTTCACAGGGCAGTAGCTGGCCAGAAGCGCGTTACTCAGACCGTCCTCTTCCCCTTTCATGCGGTGAAGCCTTTCTCTCTCTCTCCCTTGTAGACTATGCAAACTAAAGTTTGGGAAACACTTGTTTACAAAAACAAATGAAAAATAAAGTGAATGCTTACTGAAGGTGTTCATCAGAGCTAGATGTTAAATAATACGGTAAAATCAGCGCAAGGATTGCTCTTCGTGGCTCTTATGAAATATGCGTGTGTGTGTGCACATACACTATAGATGCTGCTATGTAACATATAGCTACCTCTATAAGAACCCACAATCCAACGCGCAACAAAGATATCAATTTAGTTATTTTTCTTTCAACGCACGGTGATGGGATTACAGCACCCGTGTACTTAGATTTAGGTGCACGTTAAAGAACACCAGGTGGTCCAAATTTTCCGGAGTCCCACACTACGGCGTGCCTCATAATCATATCGTGGTTTTGGCACGTAAAGCCCCATAATGTAATTTTAATTTTAATCTTTTAGTCATAGGTAGCGGTAAAAGGTTAAAAAAGTAATGAAATGTATACAAGAATGCTAGAAAAAAATGTATAGCATACCTGATTAAATCAGCAGACTAGGTGACTATTTGTCATCTTTCCTCCTATCACGTGCCTCTCCACGTCACAAAAACTTCAAGCCCTTCGCGGGTCTCAGTAAATTGTTGCAAGTTAGCGCTCGGGTGTCTCAGTCTTTCACCATCCTCGTCTGGTTGTGCGCACAACGCGGACGGCGCAGTTTATACCTGCATAATACAAGCGCATTAAAATCTGTTCTCGCAGCTTTTGGTACTCGTGGCTTTGGAAAGAAAACAATTATATACGTCATTTTTAGTAGTACCATTGGTGGCTCTGGACCGTGACGTCAAAACGGTGCTACCCGCCGTGGTTGCTTAGTGGCTATGGTGTTGGGCTGCTAAGCACGAGGTCGCGGGATCAAATCCCGGCCATGGCGGTCGCATTTCGATGGGGGCGAAATGTGAAGACACCTGTGCACTTAGATTTAGGTGCACGTTAAACAACCCCAGTTGGTCCAAATTATTCCGGAGTCCCCCGGGGGCCCTACGGCGTGCCTCATAATGAGATCGTGGTTTTGGCATGTAATAATAATAATAATAATAATAATAATAATAATAATAATAATAATAATAATAATAATAATAATAATAATTTAAATGTGGTCGAAATTGATACTTAGTCCCCCTCAACAGCGTGCCTCATAATCAGATCGGGTTTTTCGCGCCTAAAACTCTACAATTTAATTAATTAAAATGGCGCTCACGCAGAGAAGGAACATTTCTTTCAGCGAGATATCTTGGGGATAGAAGTCTTGCAGTAACATGATAAGTCACGATTTATTTTAAATAAATCAGTGATGGCCGCCCTCGATGCGTCTGGATTGTGCTCAATGATGGAATGCATGCTCGTCGAGAGAGAGAGAGAAAAAAGGTAAAGGAAAGACAGGGAGGTTAACCAGAGGTTATCTCCGGTTGGCTACCCTGTACCGGGGGAGGGGTAAAGGGAAGTTGGCTCTTCCGCAAGCACGCTTGCCGTGTGGAGAAGAGGACTAATCACGGTGACTTCGATGCCTCCATTCATATTGAACGAAACATAGTAATTAAATCCACTGACAAAGCTCAGTGTTGCTGTTGTCGTTGAAATGAACGCCTTCTTATGCTATAGGTCTGCATTATGGTAAGCGCAGGGTCGGTAATTAAGCCTGATAGAAAGCCAAAATGAAAGGCAGACTTTGAACGCTCTGTTATTAGAGTTACTCTATATGGCTCCCTGTGGGAGCCATATACAGTAACTCTACCGGTTATAGCACTGCGTGGTGACACGTATTTTGGAACCGTCTTGTCGTGGTAAGTTAACCTTTTCTCAGTAAATAATTAATGATTACATCGACGTTCAAACATGCAGAGGACTAACCTGGCAATTTCTTGTGAACTGCTACTTGGCGGAAGGAGTTAAAATGGACGAAAATGACTCGAAATTCGCGACGTAACACCGACGTCATGAGTGCGGCGCTTTCGGCGTGAAATTTGAAAAAGGGAAGTTTTGCCCTCTTCGTTTTTTTTTTTCTTTTCATTTTACGTACAATGAATGGTGTTTCCGCGAAGAAAGGCAAACAGGGTTATCGAAAAGCACGCTGGAAACATGAAATGCTCCATATTATTAATTAGTATAACTATGATGAATTATGCCCATACTGTCTGGTATACACTAGTGGAGCACGGGGCGGGGAGGGGGGGGGGGAGGACTTTAAAGCGTCACTCGCATTCTGTATGTACTGTCTGTCTGTACAGTCGCAGTTACAGATTTTATACAACGCTTTACAGTTACACAGCAGCTACCCTAAATAGAGTTTTGTGGTCCCAATTAGCCGACAGTCTGGCTCTGGGAGAGATCTCGGACAGTAATGGGTCACTCTGGATTTTGACAATCTGAACTTGCTTAACATACAACGGTGAAAACAAGTGACACTGTTACTGTAGTACAGTCCACTCTCGTTAATTCAGCATCGTTGAGTTTGACTTTTCGCTAAATTCGAACGCACTGGGAAGCCACAGCGAGAAACCACACATTGCTTTGGAAAGAAAACTCGCTTAGTTTAAACCGCCGCTTGTTAATTCGACACGTTTGGAATGATTAGATCAACACTAGCGGTCAAGCATGCAAGGGTCAAATCAACGGGAGTCACTGTAATAACCGATAGAAGTTATATTGTTTAATAGAGGAGAGAGAGTTGGCGGATCAAAGTAGGGGCATTGAAATTCCCAGAATTTATGCACACCCAAAATCTGTCAATGCCCGTTTATTGCTCGTTATTATTGCGATATAAATTATATGGACACTCCAAAAGCATTTCTGCCGTCGCCGCATTGTCGCCCTGAGGATCAACGGCGATAAAATCGTCACCGCGCGCTGTGTGTGCGAGTGAAAGGGTGCGAGGGTGAGCCGGCAACCGCAGCTGCACGCGAGAGAGGAAGGCGGCTGGAAGCGCACGCTCTTCGTTCACTCGCGAGGCACGGGGAGGAGGTGGCGGAGACGAAAAAAAAAGAAATGTCGCAGTTTCGCCCGAAAGGCGAAGCATCGATTGCGATAGCAAATTAGTAGAGCGCTATTCGGAGTAGAGATAGTAGTTTTATCGGCTGCATAAACTTGGACACATTGGCTTACTAACTGAATTAACAATCGTGGTGTCAGCGCGCACAAGCAAACATGAATAGATCACACTGAATGACCGCAGCCAACGACTGTCAAAACGCTGGCAGCAAGCGCAAGTTCGCGCGGTCTATCGCTTCAACGGAAACTAAGCGGCAAATGCACAGCCCATACAAAGGTCAGAGCCGTGTGGAGATAAGAGACGGTGCAGGCGACCGCCAGGTAGAGAAGTTGTTGGCAGAGGAGAAGCTGCCCCCCCCCCCCCTCCCCCTTTCTTCCCGTTTCTTGCTTTCGCGTGGGAGATTGAGTTGTAAGATACGCCTTTGGCGCCGGAGCCCAGCGCCGCCCCGCCTCCCTCCCTCCCATACCCCAACGGCCTTTCGCGGGACGGTCGCGTTTGCTTTCCGCCGTGCGTTCGCCCTCTGTGATAGCGCGCGGCCCCCGCGCGCTTTCGCTCGCGCATACGGCGCGCAGCGACGATTTTATCGCCCTTGGAATCTATATGGAACCTCACGGCGACGGCAACGGCGACGGCAGAAATCCGGTTGAAGTGTCTATATAATTGCTATCGCAATAAAAAAAAAGGGGGGGGGGGGATGCGTTCTGCTCCCGCGGCTGTTGCTCACGTATACCTATCTTGAAAGCGATCTGCGATGCGGCCGAAGTGTGCCCCCGCGAGGGCCTCATCTTCAAAGCGATCTGCGATAGGGACAAAGTGCATTCGCCGAGTGCTGGTATCTTCGTATGCGCTGCGCTTTCGACATTTAGTTCGCGTTGAAGCGAGAGCCAGCGCGAAGGTCAATTTGCTCGCTGCCGCTGGCGCGCTTTCTCACTCCGGCGTTTTCACAGTGACTTTCCGCGGTCGTCGAGCGAGATGTGTTCATGTTAACCTGTGCGCACGTGACACCGTGCTTATTTATTTAGTTAGTAAGCGAACATTTACAACTTTATACGGCCGATCAAAACTACTATCCTTACTTCGTATAGCTGTTTACTAATTTGATATCGCAATCGATGTTTCGCCTTTCGGGCGAAACTGCGACTTTTTTTTTCTGAATTTCTTTGAGTATTTGTGTGCATATAATGAATCGTTTTTCGAGCTTGAAGCTAATTAGATGAGGTGGCTAATATAATACCAGAAGGTTAATTGTGATAGTTTGTTCGGTCTCATGCCGCTGTTTTGCAGACGTATATATATATATATATATATATATATATATATATATATATATATATATATATAGGTACGATGTTTTAAAAGCTTCGCCTTAATTGAAAAGTTAAGCACGATGACATCTTTGGTCGTACGTGCCAGCTGCTTTCGAGGGTTCGCTGGACGGAGCCACCATGGGACGTATCCTCGGACGACGGTCACTTTGCGCGCTTATTGGCTGGTTGAGCAAAAACAGACGAGCTGATTGGCTGATATCGCACTACGTAACGCGCAAAAGGATAATATCGGCGAAAGTGTTCGTCCCAGAATACGTCTCCATATGTGTTCGAGTGCCATCTTAACTAATCTTCGGGAACGTTGCCAGTTTGCTGAGCTTCAATATGGAAGGAAACGAACCCCGGGCACCGCGTACCTGTCTGCTAGAGTATGCGATGCAGCTTTAGCCATTTGCTGTCCGTGCTGTCCACTCACCACGGAGACCTCACAAGATTATTTTATCAGACCAAAGCACAATAGAAGGGGAGGTGATACGAAAGCACGTACAGGTATATCGTTTAGCGCGTGCGGGTGTAAGACATTCCACAGCTGGATAGAACTTGCGGATCGTCGTTATCTGTTTTCCAAACGCACTGGATGCACTCGCGTAAGTAGGCACTCGATCGGCCTGGATCAATAGGGCCCTGTATTTACAAAAGTGTTCTTACGCCAGACGTGTTCGTAAGAGCAGATCGAAGCCAGCTATATGCCAGCCAGTCGTGATGTAGGATACATATCCAGACTTGGCAATCTTAAAACTTTGAAAAATATATACCGAATTCGAAGTCAAGAAATTGGGACATGTGGTGAAAATAGTGAAACCTGTTCTCGTAACTATACTCGATAACGGTTCAAAGACTGTTTTGCAGGGATCGATGCTCTGAGCTGGCACTCTGCTCTTTATCACAGCTGAATTGATCTGCGCGGAAGACGAGCGTAAATATTCACGTAAAAGCTTATTCATGAAATATTCACGTTAACAGCTACCGGCCAAAATTTCCGTTGGTGTAGTGACCGAGCGGTTGGTGGTTTTTTATAAGAATCAGTTTTGCCTTAAAGCTGGATAAAAAAAAAAATCGCAAAATTACTGTTGTCATTACGGCAATCGTTATCAAACTCTAAATATCAGGGATTTTACATTAAATTTCCAAAGTTGGCAGGTATGTATAACATAGAGATAGCGGCAGCTTAATGGCAAATAGCTAGCTTACGCGTGGTGAACAGAAAGCTTTGTGAATTCGACCCCAGGTCCATGTTCGGAGCCACGTACAATGCTAGGATTTGTTTACACAGCCACGACTGTCGGTGACATACAGATTGAGTGACAGAACTATACCGCTGGATAAACATTATATAGCAGGCACAAACACGACGGATTGAAGAGAAACCGCCGTCCACGTTCTGGTTTGTTCATGTATTTGGGCTCAATTGAAGCAAATCTTTATCGCAGTTCTCGCCAAAATATGGCAAGTTCACTTATCGCACGAGCCCTCGTGACGGTCTTTGGGGAGTCCTAGCTTTGCCGTTTAAAGCTACTTAAAGTTTTTATTTTCATCCGTTTTTTAATAAAACGTTTAGGACCAAAATCGAAATCATGTTATGATTGGTCACGAGAATATGCGACAGTCATTTAGTGCAACGAACTTCATTCATATTAGTCCGGCGGTAAACTGATGAGACCATTATAATTTTTTGTGTTTCACTGGGTGTTAAAAGCCAGCGTTCGTTTTTTTTTTTTCTGATAAAAATTGCTGCCCTGATACTCATACACTGATCTCTTCACGAAGTTATAAAGAACAGCGCGAGGTCTCCCTAAGAGCCCGTTGCGTGAATATAATGCGTAACTGAGCCCAACCAAAACTGCTTCCCTGCGCAGAAGATGCGTCATTTGCTGTTATACACTGTAAATGTGACAAATGGGTTGACGGCTCTCGGCACAATTCCTATCTTCACCCTCGCCAACAGCGCCCGCCAAAAACCTCGCGCGGGACCCATTTGGCCCGCAAGCCGTGCGTTTGAGCCTTCCAGCTGCCAAGGCTAAACATATGGCATCTCTCGCCCCGAACCCTCAGCACACTCCGCGTTTCTTTCTTTGTCTTGACTTGCCTCTTGTTGCTAGCGCTCTTTTAACTCGCCATAACAGAGCAGAAAAACCCTGGCACCGCGCCTGCAAAGCAACGTCACGTCGGCCTAGCGCGCCGCCTGAGAAATACAGCACCAAAGTATTTCCCGTTCGAACAGAACAATGGGACAATCGTTCTCCCATGCGTTCTCCGCCCACACGGCGATATATACAGCGCTTTAACACCGATCCGTCACCGACGCCAGAAATGCATCCATAGCATGGCGAGAAACGACGCGGCCGCCACGGATGCAGCAAAGCAAAAGCGGCTCGCCGCTATCATCATCATCGTTGTGTGTTGACTGAAAAGCTGAAATATACCTTCGGAACAATCTTTTTTAAATGTGTTGTCAATGTAAAGCTTAACTATCTGCTTAACTAATGCTAAACTTGAGATGTGGGCCCAAGGTCATCAAAGGAATCCCTTTGATTGGCAGCGCTTCTTCCCTCGCTCTCTCACTCGCGCGACGCGCGAGGCCGCAACAACACCTCCTCTCTTCACCCCTCACCATCCTCACTTTTCCTTTCGCTTTATTGCGTTGGCTCAGTCCGAATCAAACATGGCGGAGCAACTGGCGAAGAGGCCTGCTAAGGGAATACTAAAGCCATCCAGCAGCTTCGAGTACACTGAAGCGCGACGGCAGTAAGTGACGCTTGTACTAAACGGCGGCAACGTGGACGCCGGTGCGTTCTTTGCTCATGTCAGGCACGTTTTGACTCCTTGCGTCTCGCGTGTCGAGTGTGGTTGCTTGAATCAAGTCGCGCTGGAATGCCGACTGACTTGTGCGATGCTCGCGTAGCTATGCAGCAGCCTCTGTGCGTCCGCTTTCTGAACGGTACGTAGCGAACGGTCTTTCGCAGTGAAACACTGCCCCACAATTGCGCTGGACAGTTCGCGCGTGACCGCCAAATATTAGCGTCCTCCCGTGCGAATGTCGGCTTGCGCGCCGTGCGCCTCGGGTTACAGCACCTGACTGGCGATTAAGGGGGAAAATAGAGTTGACGCGCACGTCGTAGCCGCTGTCAAGCGGTACCGTGTCTCATTTTTCTTCACTTCAACCGTATATCTTCGACTATTATGCTTCGTTGGAGCCGAAAACGTCGACGACAAAGAAGCGGCGCGGCATGTCAAGCTTGCGGCATCATCAGCGGCAACGCCGGCCCTTCGGTGTCGGTGGGCCTGGAGGCGATGCTTGAAAGACATGTCGCGGTACACGCCGGGCGGCCGTACGTACCGGGGTTACTCACCGCAGGAGTACCTCGACCAGGCCTACCTGCAGCCGGGCTACTATTACGCCCCGCAGCAGTCGACAGATTACATCAATCAAGGCCCGTCAAACTACAGCCGCCAAGTCAACGCCGCGCCTGGACCTTCGCACCAGAAAAAGGCCATCCTCAAGCCGTCGGGCAGCTTTGAGAGCAGGCTGTGAGTCATTGCTAAACGGTTCGTCGCTTGGTGGGATTCGCGACGTTGCATCAACCCGCGTAGATGTTTACCGTCGAACGGGCGTGCCCGCGATACACTCGCGTTCAAGGTCTGTAGATGGGCCTGTGCAATCTTCTCAGTCGTGTCTCGTGGAACTGCCTTGGTGAGCCAGAGGAAGTGAAACTTCTGTTTTAAGTTCCACCATTTGTGCGAAGAAAGTTGTGCGAGGTTTCCGTGTACTCAGCAGAATGCGTCTCGTAGTACGTAGTGCGCCGTTTTAAAGAAAACCAAATCACGTGGCAGTAGTTGCCACGTTGTGACGGTGACGCCGGCCCATGTGCTGACTGTGTGTCGTCGTTGCAGGAGCGCGCAAGACCTCAAGTGGGACGAGCAGAACATCAAAGAGACCTTTCACCCAAAGAACAAGGACTACGGTTTCATGATTGTCGATGAGCCCAAGACACCTTACAACTACGACACGGCCACTGACCCGGGAGGTGTCAACCCTCAAGCAGTAGCTCAAAAGTAAGCACAGTTTTGTCATCGCCATCAATCGGAACACTAAACAGTTTTAGCTGAGCATTGCTTACGCTCTGCTCAGAGCATTTTTGATAAGTGTGTCCCAGAAGCCTGCAATGTTTTGGAACAGCTGTGTGCAACTTGTTAGGATGTTTTAGTCAGAGCAGAGCGAACCAAAGATGCTCAGCTAAGGCACTCTATTATAAACTGGCCACCAGATAAGAGCAATTGTGTATAGGCATCATCATCTCCAACACTGTCGACACTACTGTGTGAAAATGCACTGATGACGACACAGCACGACATCTTAAGAAACGCACCTGAGCTAGTTAATGAATATTTGGGACCTGGGCTAACAAGTGTGACAGATAGGATGGCCCTCTGTCTGCTTCATTCAGTTGGTGCCCTCTTTTTTTTTTTTTTTTTTTTTTTGCTCATTTACCACCTGTCTATCACACTGTTTCTTTTAGTCTCAGCTTGATGGTTCCTCCTCTTGGCACCCATTCTGCAACTCTAATAGTCCATCGGTTATCTACCCTACGCATTACATGGCCTGCTCAGCTCCTTTTTTTTCTCTTATGTTGCTGCATTAAGCCTTCGGAACTTCTAAGAACAATACCGGAAACGTCAAAAGAAAGATCGCAGGGAGAGGCCTTCGTCCTGCAGTGGATATAAAAATAGGCTGATGATGATGTTGGTTCCTCAATGCCGTGCTCAATGGCAAGTCCAAGAGCAAATTTTTTTTACACACATTACTTCTTTCTCTCCTAACGTGTAGTCTTTTTTGAGCTTGTCTGAATTTCCACCAACCAGAATGCGCCTTTGGTATAGCAGGCCAATAGACATTCCCTGTGTCTTCATTTTTGGCAGGGTGATCATAATTTAACGTAGACCAGCCTTCCATCTTACATAGATAAACAGGTGTTGAACATAAGCTAGTTAGAACATATTTTTTAAATTTTAGCGCTGCAGTTGAAAACAAATACGAGAAACTGAACACAAGGATGGACTAGATAGAGCACTTCCAACAACTGACTTCATTCGGAAGAAGAATGACGCAAAATATAAAGGATTCAGCAAAGGGAGAAAGAATGAACGGAGACATGCATGATGCATACACAGCAGCACAACTGAAATAATCTTGCACATTGAATGCTGAAAGTTGTGCAAATGAGGCCTTAACCAACTACACCTTTTCCTCAGTGGTCCCAAGTGATGTTAAGCTGACATACTGATCATGTTGCCCTGAAACCTTTAAAAAACTGCTTCGAGCAAGTCTGTCTTTTGTTCATGATCTGAGCAAGTGCACAAACTGAAGAAAGTGTTGCAAGGACACGAGGCCAGCATAGTTTTTTCAATCGCCTGAAAAATTAAAGGCCTTTATCTAGTGTGTGAATAAGGCCAACAGTGACCAACTAAACATCAGTGAACCATCAAATATGAAAATTGTCTATTGTGGAACAGAAGTGATATACTGAATGCCACTGCAGTTCTTTTTGCTAACATTAGAGAGATTTAGCAGTGCCATGTTACTGCACAATAAGTGCAGCATGCGGTACGGTATTACCATTCCATATCAGTGTACCATGAATGTGGTACAGTATTACCATTCCATATCAGCGTACCATGATGATCGAATATGCTTTAGCTGCGTGTGTTGCTCGATGCGTACGACAACGTAGTAACCAAGATATTGGCTAATATTCAGTTCTTGCAGAATAAAATAACATGGGCTGGAATGTGGGTAATATTAGAGAGTATTAACTTGTTCATGCGCATAATATTAGTCTTTATGGAAGTGCTGGGTTATGGTAAACGTAAAAGTGAGTGTCGGTAGCGACATTGTGTGACACTTCGCTCAACTACACGGGCAAAGTTTTTTTGTCACATGGGTGCTCTCGTCAAAGCAATGCAAAAAAAAAAAAAAATTTACTGCGTGTTTATTTTATTCATTTATTTTACAAGTACTGCCAGCCTTGTTGCCAGGCCTTAGGCAGGTTGTCGATTGCATCGCTGCCGACACTTTACACCAGTAGATAAGCCGAACATTGTTAGTTACTGCAATAACTCTGTGTCCTCTCTAGTTAAACTCTCTGCCATAAGATGTCGCTGCCAATCCAGCTGCCAAAGTTTATTCCCCCGTTCATATGTACTGCTTACTTGTTGCCACTTCAGTGTGTCACTTAAGGTGAATTAAAATTGACTCGTTTATTGATGAAAAACATATGCAGGCACACGCCGCATAAACTCTGTAGCCGATACCATTTTCTTGCTGTGTCTTGGCTTGGTCTAGCTGTGTCTTGGCTTGGTCCAACAGTATAGACTTCGTACGACACGGAACGAGAAGTGCATGCATGCACACTCCTCGGCCAGTACGGTATTACTGTACTTACTGTACGGTAACATGACACTGCTAAAACTCTCTGCTAGCTCATTGCCACCGCTAAAAGAGTTCTTGCACATGGCGTGTAGGGCCTGCTTATTGCCTCACTCTTCATACAAGTCACCCAATCACCATGGCACTCCGAAGATGTGTGGCAGTCCCTGTTGAAACCACAAATAGGGTGGTAGCAATCTAGAGTTGGAAGAGGCAACTGTCTTTGTTTTGGAGGAATTGGGGTCTAGATGCTCATGGCCTTGGATGGACCATCGGCGGCTTGCTATGCCTGTAGACCGTTTTTTTATGGGCGCCGCCATTGCGTAGGCAGTGGCGCCATCTATGGGCAGTTGGCATGCTGGCTTGGGTGAATGCTCATGCTGTATGCTGTGGTATACGCTCGGCAGCAGTTTCTGGTGGATTTTTTCGCACTCGCGCGGTCTGTTTAGCATGAAATAGCGTCTTCTACGTGGGAAATGGTCCTGTGAGGCGTAGTGAAGGAATTTAAGTCTGAAATAATTAAGCGGCTGGAGTAACTGCTGGTGTTAGGGCGGACAGAGCACCCAGCATGAGGTGCGCGCGTTTGTTTGAGCTTACAATCAGCCTCGAATATCAGTTGGGTATTTCTAAAAATCCGTTTCACGAAGGTTACCTTACCGCAGCATTCTCAGCACTGTAATTCTAAGCTCTGGTTTAGCTGCAATGAGTAGTTACGAAACATTTGACGATCCTAACAGCGTGGGTACCGTTCTGCTGGAGAATAAGTCGTGCTGTTTACTTTGACAAGCGCTCAAGTTGTTATGTGCAGATACACTGGGCCTTGTTTACTGGGCAAGGTTTCCGCCTACAAATAAAATAGTTTGGTTAATAATAACCGCATACCGTACAGTGTGAATTACACTTTTCGGGTGGTCGAACGACCAGCTGCAGACTGTGCGAGCACCCGAGGCAGTACTAAATGCTGTGTTATAGATCTGTTCGTTCTATATAGCATATGGTCCAAGTGGTCCAAGCATGCAGCACGACCATGCGGAGTCGTATTGCTTCGTTATCCGGTGTTCTGTTTTATTTTGCTGCAAAAGGAGGACACATGAACATTTTTTTTTTTAATCTCCTAAGTTCAGTCATTTACGACGCATTCACCCACGTTACGGAAATTGTGTACTTACATATAGCTGTTGGATTCTCTTTATGCGATCCCCTTTGTATATTGTGCCTTACAGGGCAAAAAAAGCAATGCCGATCTAAGCACAAAGCAATTGTGTGTATCATGTTGGTTTGCCAACCGCAGTGCTCGCTGTGTTGAGCAAAGCTTTCGGCCTTTTGCATGAGGCTAACGTAGACAGTGATTTGAAGTCGACTAAACTTAAAATGCGTGAGAAAGATGCCAGTGACTGATGCAAATGTTTTACAACAACTCTTCGTCGAGTGAAAACCGATACATCCAACACAGTTCACAGCACATACACACACCGCGGCTGATGATGAGCGTCGGATTTTTGCACATGCAAGAGAAATTTCCAGATACTGTAGCTACTGCTGCACCTAAAGGCTACACAGTGGTTGTTCGACGACCTCGTAAGAACTGACATCCCGTAAATTCCGAATCGTTCCGCAGCGCGCGACCGGCAACACATTCAAGCCGCGCCACGCCGGCTCGCACAAGCCAGAGAGGAAGGAGGAAAGGCTCGTCGCGCGCCCTTTCCTCCTAGCTTGATGAAAAGGTCTATACGTGACACATGAATAATGCTAAATCATCGATACACTTTGCACCGTCGTCAATATGCAAGCGTGGTATTGGTGTTATCACATAGAAGGCCAGCGAAGCCACTGGGAAAAACCTTCAACCGTGCACAGAATGTGCCGTTTCAGGTTGTGCTTGCCGAGTATTCAACGGCTTTGCTACCAGAACACATGTTCTGAGCTATTGAGTGCCTAACTGTAACTGATATTGTCTCGGATCTGGCAGTGTCAATTTCATTATTGCAGTGGAATACTGATTGAAATAAAGCACAGCCATCAGAATGTTAGAATTACCTTGCTATATCCTATATTTTATTATATTCATGTTCATTATATGGAACTTTTACTGTACTGATTCATTTCTTGCTGTGCGTACAGAATCCAGTCAGCTACGACGATGCAGCCCAGTGCACTCACCCCTGCAGTTATTGTGTCGGAAGATCAAAAGAAGGCGGAGGAGGAGGCAAGGGGTATGTCAACTTAGCATTGTAGGCATGCTTACTCTGTGCTTTGTTCTTCATTGCACACTAATAACCGTGTCACACGGGCACAAAATATGACAAAAACTGCTTAATGCCTTAAGGTTTAGTAATTCCATTTGCACGGTGTCATACAGACATACGTAATGTCACTTGCGGCGCAGGGCCTAATAATGTTTTAGTGTTATTTCTTGAGCTTTCGCCCGCTAACTGTTTTGTTTGTTTGTTTGTTATATTAGGATTGTGAAAACTCATTGGCTGCTATCGCAACATTTAATGTCATTAAAAGTGTGTGTACTTTAGATATAATGGTATTAACCACACAGACATGGTGCAGCTGTAAGTTTTCTGTTGCCTTGTGCGTGCCTGATTGTTGCAGCGGAGAGGCACAGGATGTTCGAGGAGAGGCGCAAGAAACATTACCACATGGAACGATTTATACCTCCGGAGAATGTTGGGGATGACGACGAAGAAACAGGCGATGATAGCGAAGACTGACATTGCTTGCGGCATAAGCCATGCAGGTAGGAGAAAGGTTTACCTTAGGTCTATTCAAGTTGCCTGCATGTCCTGAACTGCACATTGCACATCTGCATATTGCTGTTTGTTTCAATGGTGCAGCATGGTGTCATCTGTTTCACGCAGTGCAGGGCTTATGCAAAATGTGCCCAGGTTGTGCACAAGCACAGAACAGTACTGGCACTGAACCGCAGTGAATTAGTTTACAAAGTTCACAGATTGAATGGAGCTTTTCTTTTGAGCTTGTTCTCTTACTTTGCTTCCCTTGCTTAGCCAGCCAAGCCAAGAATTAGCCACATACACTTGACACACACACACACCTTTTTCTTGTGGAAGAACAACCAGTCTGCGAAAATTGTGGAGCAGTTTTAATCATGAACCATTAATACCCTGTCCGTTTTATGAAAACAGCACGAGAAAGTTGTTTAGCATATTTTACAAACAGAACATTCCATATCATCCTGATCATCTTTTAGGAGAAGCACGACCAGTCAAAATAGAAAGCCTAAGGGAATATCAGAAGGCTATCAACATTTTACAGATTAATAAACAAGTGACATACAACTCAAATTTGTGCACAAACTATAACCATTGCACTGGCACATTATAGCCAGGCATGGCTGCTCCACCATAAAACTCTAACTAGCAATCTTAACTACCTGGGGAAAAAGCAAACACTTTGTGCATTTTCTTTAAGGTTGGATGAAAACAATGCCAGATGTCACCAGAGGATATTAAGGTGTGCATCATTTCAAGTGTAACTGCATTTGTGCTGGGTCTTTAGTCATTCCCCGACTGTCAGATTTGCTACAGCGGGACTGCGCTGGGGCTTTTTTATAATGAAGTTGCGGCTGACACCAAAATATTTTGTTATATTTGATATTCACTGTAAGCATAAATGCTGAAAAAAACTAATAATTGCCATCGGGTCTATATGAAAGCAACATAAGCACGATGGCCTGCTGGCAGCTTGTCTTGCCAGTACATGTCACAGGAATAACAAATAACTATGAGCAAGAGCTTTGCATCACTGCTGATATCCAACCTTGAGATCAGTGTGATTACACGGGAATGCCACCGTGGGTTGCTGGCTGCTTGCCAGCCGAGTCAAGCCATTGGCGAAAACAATCATGCATATCCAGCATGTGCTGTTTGTTTCAAGTTTCTCATGATGGGAAGTTGCCATTTTTGCTTCCAGAAGGCCATTTATAGCTGTGAGTGCACCAATACAGGATCAGATCTCGCAATAGCTGCAGAGAATACTCAAATGAGGCAAGACCAACCAAACTTTAGGTTTACTTGATATATATCTGTGTTCGTTATGTCGATCTTTTACTACATATGGAAGATTTCACTGTCTCCCATCCACACGTTAGGTTCTATACATGAGTACACCATATGCTGAAGATCTTTTTTTTTTCCCTCTCTCTCTCTTATTGCTCACAGAACTTGCTCGTTGGTTGGTGCCATGCACACCAGCACAGCTCACGGATCGCTGCCCATTCGTCTGGCCACGCCATGGTGTTCCGTGCTCGAACTGCCCGGCGTCAAATTTTTCTCGTTTGCCATTGATGGCACATTGTCTTTAGTGACAGCTGTGTCGTAAGCCCACGAAAATTCCCTTCGAGCCCTCGGCGTGTCGAACATGCCTGCTGCTTTTAGGGTGAAAAGGTGGAACTGTGCTAAGTTTTTTTTTTTTTTTTTTTTGCGGATCCTCGCCGCACCTGCTAGCTGATGTACAATCGTAGATCAACTTTTTTTTTTTTTTTCTCGGACGCCGCGCTTGTATAGTGCTTTCTGTACGCTTCCATCCCCATTTCCTTTTTATTTTATTTTTTTCCCGCCCATCTCCGATACTGGACTCCTCTGGCAAGCTTGGGACACGCATAGACAGCGCGGAAAATGTGCAGTTCTGCATTGTGTGCACTACAAGGAAGATAGTCAAGTGTCGCCCTCTGGTGTTGTGTGGGTGAGACGGCGTGCCGCCACGAAGTGAGAGCCACTGCACTGCATCTGGTCAGCGGCCAGTCAAAGTCTTCCTAAACGGCGGCCAGTATGTTCTGCTTTGGATGATGAACTCTCTCGTGCACGACGGCACCGGCACATGGGGGAGACTTTGCGTGCACATAGGAGTCCCTGTGATTGTGATCCCCGGTCATTAAAAAAGATGCTGCAGAATTGTCCCAGTGAGATGAGTGTTTTCAAAGTTGACGTAGACGATCAGGCAAATTCCTGAACCACGGTGAAAATGGTTGTACACTTAGATTTTAGCGCACGTTAACCCTTTCTGGGCCAATGATTCCTGCTGGAATCGTAGTTCTGTAGGATATACCAGAAATTGAGAAAGGCAGACAACGAAACTGTACTCAGAAATGTGAGTGTGAGGAATGCTATTTACATAATTTGTCGGCATTGTACTGCAGATATGTATAAATGGTTTATCTTGATATTTCGAAAATGCCCATGTGTCCCATCACGATGAGCTAAGGCCTTTTAAGAGTGGGCGAGTTGCAATTGCATACTGTGGTGGAGTGAGCATTTAGGACGGAGACAGAGTAAGGCACACTGATAAATGGCCTTACTCTGTCCCTGTCTTGAAAGCGCAACCCACCACTTAAGCCTATGTGCTGTATTCTTCGAGTCTACTGCCTAATGTACATCATCTGCCTTGCATAGCCCAAAAATGGACTTCGAATAATCGATCCATATTTCACACTCCATTATAATTATTAATTGAGAAGTCTGAAGAACAACTTGTTGCTTACAATGCCTTATGTTGTGGGCAGCTCATGAAAAATACCTTCGACCCGTTATTGAAAACTCCATAGAAAATTTTTTTCTTACTTTTTCCTGTCTTTTGTGACTTAGTTGCATGTAATATATAAAAAATTCGGACTAGGAAGGGTACTTGTGTAACTGATTTAGTGAGTGAAATTTTGTTGCAGTTGGCCTTCAACTCGGACATCTTCCCATGACATCTCATAGTTGACGTTTGAGTGAGTTGGTACGAATCCATTATGAATAAAGGGTGGTGTGACATATGAAGATAACTCCATGCTTCATCCTCATCTGTTCTGCTGCCCTGTAAGGTCACATTTCTTTAAGACATTACACCCACTGAATCAATCTTGCCGAAATATTCATCCATGGCGATCCATGGAAGAGTGGCGATTACGGCTGCTTGGAGTCCAAAATTATCCCTCAAGCTGCTAAACCACCTAGGCAGCTGGACTGACCAACCAGTCATTGGATGACAAAAGAAGTGCCACATTTCTGGGGGAATGTAAAATTGCACTCAAGTCAGTGGAAACTGCAGCGTGTGCAATTTAATCCTTGCCATCAGCTTCTACCGCCATAACAGCTAAATGAACTTAATTGTTTCTTAGTTTTGACACGTGGCTGTTATAGAAAAAAAAATTGGCAGCTTCACAAAAGGGCCAAGCATTGAAGCGATGGCTAGGTCCAGCATTACGCTGAGCAATCTGCAGGAACAACACGTTCGCGCAACACGGCATGCGAGGAAACTTTGGCTGTACAGCATAAACAGCTCTCTGACAGCTACGAGGCGTCTTGTAATGTTGGCATAATGAATAGTGCAGCCAGCGTCATTGCAGGCATGATGCCTTGGTGGTTCAGGAGATGAGACTGAAGGAAAACCATTGGCTTTTGTAGCCTGTGTTAATGCACACAATGCTCATGCCAGCAGCGGAAGGCAGAACGCTCTCCTATATCCGCTGGAGAGCCAATTGAGCAGAATGTGAGTGAAGGCAGAACACTTGGCTTCGTCGTTTATGCAGCGAAACGCACCGCATGTCTTGCCGTATCTCTGGAGATGGTAACGCTCCACGCGTGAGACGCATGTTGACCGTGTCAGTGCGACCCGCTGTGGTGGCTCAGTCGGCTAAGGCGTTGCGCTGCTGAGCACGAGGTCGCAGGGATGGAATCCCGGCCGCGGCGGCCGCATTTCGATGGAGGCAAAATGCAAAAACGCCCGTGTGCTTGCGTTGTAGTGCATGTTAAAGAACCCCAGGTGGTCAAAATTTATCCTTATCCGGAGCCCTCCACTACGGCGTGCCTCATAATCAGAACTGGTTTTGGCACGTAAAACCCCTGAAAGAAGACCGTGTCAGTGCGGCGGCAGTATTTCTATCACATTGAAAACTGTTTTTTTTTGGCCGCTGCTGAAAAGTAAGAGTCGCGGTGAGCCATAGGGTTTTGCCAAGTACACCTTGGGGACACTGGAAACTTGTGCCTAGTTTGGGCCTTTCTTGAAACAAATAACTGTTAGAGGCCAACTGCAACAAAATTGTGGACTGCTTAAAAAGCTTAACTCTTTCAGATAGCGTAGATATAGAGAAGCCTCTATGCAGAACTTTAGGCTGCAAATACAAGTGGGTGCATTCTGGAGAGCTCGCACCCAAAACTACAAAAGAAAACACTGCCATTACCAGTCGTTAGGAATGGCACTGAAAATCTCGGAGGCTATGGTCTTTGATTTGCATCATGCTCGCCAACCGCCACGTGTACACGTCAGTCTGCTTTCGTGCTATTTTGAAGGCTGTTAATAAGAAACACTATTTACCCTCGGGGCCTTTTGGCATTTGAAAGGGGAGTGGGTTACGCAAGAAATGGGGAGGAAATATATATGTAAATTGCGAACCCTGCAGCTTTGCCAAGCTTGCTGTCATTGTATATGTTACTACTTAATTACCAATTTAGCCAAAGTAAAATTTCGTTGCAATTGGCCTCTGTGTGTTCACCACACGGTTTGGTTTTCTAATGCATGTTAACATTTCTGCCTTCAGTATTGGCCAAGGACAACACCGCCTGCAGGAGTACATAGGATGAAAAGATATTAGAGGTATATGCATGTGTTTGGGCAAAATTCCTTGTGAAATTTTTCACTCTGGGCTCAAGTGCTGTGAAGCATTAATTTTGAGGCACTAATTGTTCACAAATTGCGGATTATGGGCAGATTCGCGGCTACTAAACTTCACGATTCGGACTTGCACCGTACAGCTCACTTGGGTCTCACGAACACCTTTGCATTTTTTTACCATTTCTGCCTTTTTGAAACAGTGCAGACTTAGTGTTCTACGTGGTACTCGTGGCATTCATGCATGACTTGTCATTTGTCGTCCGAGGGATGCATCGGCTTGCCTGCGCTGCATCATTTAGTGTGCCTGTGCACACGACCTTTCTCGCATAGCGCAAGCTTGCGCAGCCAAGTAAATTGAATGTGCCATGTCTTGGGAGGCACAGCTAGCAAAACTAGCTGACGGAATTTTTTGTTTTCAGCATAGTGTCCATATTTCGTCAATGAAAATTTTGCGTGCCCTTAAATTCTGCGACATTTTCTAATAGTGACATTCCCATAAATTAAGGGTGTGTGTAAATAAAGTGTTTTACAGTATTGAAAAATTTTTTGACTCAAACACATGACTAGGCAAAATGGCAATGGTGGCTTTATATTGTAGCATACTGGGGCACTGCACTTCAAACTTGCCATATGATCACACCGGATTGGGTGAGGAGTTGAAGGTGAAACAGCTATTCACTTTACACAGATCTGCGGGTCTACTTTTATGATTCATTCTGATTATACCAAATTTTGCCCTGTATGTTACCAACAGTGCAATAAGAAAATATTAAGACATCAAAACCAGCACGGTACTGCAATATGAACGATAGCCACATGTGTCAAGTTGAGAAAAACAAAATGCAAAGTTTGTACCAGATGTAGGGCTGCGGACACTTATTGTGACTGTATGTTGTGAACCTGACTGTATAAGTGAGGTTGTAAATGAATTGCTACTGGACGTCGCAACAATGACCTCAGGCTAACTAATTCGCTCTCGTGTGTAGAAAGAATAAATCAACACCGAGTGCAACATTACCTCATGTTTGCTTGCTTTAACCACCACCTTCCGAAGGTCCACCAGACTTCACACACGGCAACTCTGAATTATTTGATCAAAAACACGAAGAAAAACAAAGCTTGAGCATCTAACACGGAGCCCTTAAATTTACTTCGGCATATTACAAGCTAGTGGACCATCAGAGTTACAGAATGGGTACCAAGGGAAAGGAAGCGCAATCGAGGATGGCAAAAAAATTAGGTGGGGTGATGAAATTAGGAAATTTGCAGGCGCAAGTTGGAGTCTGCTAGCGCAAGGCAGGGATAATTGGAGGTCGCAGGGAAGGCCTTCGTCCTGCAGTGGACATAAAAATAGGCTGAATGATGATGACAAGCACTTGTCCAAATCTCTTGACTTCACAGGTGTACAGCACAGGTGTGTGCTGTACATGACACCAAATGTCGGTTCAAATCTCTTGACTTTACAGGTGTACAGCACAGGTGTGTGCTGTACATGACACCAAATGTCGGGTAAAGTAGTCCACCTGTTAGCAAGCCAAAGTGGGGGAGGAGGGATGGTGTGTATGCCCCCCCCTCACAAGTGCCCCAGATATTTGAATGTGCAAATTGGAAAGTTCCCTCCTGATATGTCAGGACGGCGCTTGCCAGTCCCATCATTGCTCCATTTGTGACTTTCGATGACATCACAGCCCACTATCTCGTCAGACTTTCCATCTTGCCTGTCGTACGGTAGACATTAAATTGTCAAGAGAAAGTGCACTGTGTTGTGTTGAAAGCGGCTTCGATTTGCTTCTTTGTTGTCTCTGGCTCCTGGGGAGAGATGTAGTGTGTTCCTGGTGCCAGTCCAGCAGCAATTTGCTGACACACTTGCCGGCAGTCCACGCCCGTGTATTCGAGAGCAACTGCTGATCCTGCGAAATTCAGATATGCACAGGTGAAAATATCACTTTTTAACATTGTAGTCATGCTCTGTAATCGTGCACACTGGAACCTGTTTGGTCTTTATTCTGTTCCTGAAGCTGTATCATTAGGACCCCGTTACTGGCACTGATTGCACAGTGCAGGTTTACTATCAACCAGAAAAGTTTACGGACCAAGGGATCTGACGAAAAGCTGAATATCTCCGCAGCGTCAAAACGTAGCCTGATATTCCCATTTCCAGCCTCTACTGGTATATGCGAACAACATTGTGATGTACGGTTTTACTGGCTACTTTTAAAGACTGGGATATTTAGCGTTTCTGAGATCCCGTGGTCCGTAAACTTCTTTGGTCGATAGTACATGCTACAAACAATGTTAGTTTCAATTCATGGACACTGCCCTCTCAGGCTGTGATATGAAAATTATTAAATTTTATTTGGTAGTGGCATCAATTTACCACCGTTGTGAAACACTGAAGCACCTTGCAACTATTTTCATGCACACGAATTGATGGTGGTTCTGTGCGTTGGTTGTTGTGGTTCAAAAAAAGACTTTGTTAACAGCCCATGATGACGGCACTTCGACACTTCAGCAGAATGGTCTTAGCCCCATGTGGACTACATTGATTAAAAATAAAACAACCCTTAGTTGCAACATGTCTAGGTTGCATAGTTGAATGTGAACCTGTAAGAAATCCTGCTGCAACTGTTAATATAATCTGGGTTACGGTGTTGCTGAAAAATACGGGGGGAGGGGGGGGGGGGGAATGCTAATGGATTTTTGCCAGAAGAGCAAATGTCTACTGCTGAAGGTGTCCCGTGAATGCTCTCAGTGCTGAATTTTAAAAGGCTCTACTGGATTTTGGAATGCACTTGATGCTGGAATAGTTGCTGGTATGCTTATTTATCTTTACTGGTGTCCACGATGAACTTTTGGCTAAATCTTGCACCGCATGCAGCTATACCCCTCTTGCACCTTCGCCTGACCGACTCCCTCACTAAAATCACCAGTGTCATGTGACACACTGCTGCAATTCCTTTCGATTGACTTGTAACCTAGTCACATGAGGTGCTTTCAATAGAGTTCAATTGGGTCCGAATTTCTCGATCAGGCTCAATCGGAATCGAAAGTGCTCGTGTGACACCGGTATTACTTGCAGCAGCATGTCGGTCTTGCATGGCACTCTAAAGCACGTCATCTTGATTAGATCCCCTGCTAATAGAGGCACATAAATGTTGCATGATGCTCTCTAGCATCGCATGACACATTATGCCATTGGCTTTCTGAAGCATGACCAAGCTGTGAGTGAACCGCTGCACGGTGTTCCAAAACCCAAGTTAATGGCAACAATACCCATGGTTAAACAACTAACTGCTCGTCTGCTGGGGAAAGCTAACGTCATTTATGGATTCAGTTAACAGAAGAGGGTTATGCTTTTTGAGTGACATTGTGCAACTGCGCTTAATAACAGGCGTAGCATAACGATGGTTAGTAGGCCCATGTAACTGGTAAATAATAAGCACAGAAGCATTGACCGATTCCTTGCCTTTCTTTGCAACTTTACTTTGTTGTCCATTCTGGAACACAGACTGTGCCAGGCCATCTTCCAGGCATGCTTCTAATGTCTGTACAAGATGTGCCTGCAATGTAAATGTCACATGTTTTAATACTGAAAACCCCCAACTACAGTATCATGCCAAAGAAAGAGGATCACGAGAGACTTGAAGTGATAAACAGTTGTCGAACAAGGAATGTTCGGCAACTGGAGCCAACATTTCGACAAGGGGACAATGATGAAAGTCCCCTTGTCGAAATGTTGCCTCCAACGACATCCCTTGTTTGATAAGTGTATGATGTCACATAAAAGTGTTGTGGATGGCAATTGTAATAGGTGCTGCACTTCATACTTTAATGTTGGTTTTATCATTTGTTTGCTGTAGTGCAGATGGCCACAAAGGTTTATGGGACACCGGCAATTGTGAATTTCTGCTCTGTTGAGGCATGGCAATTCTAATTTAATCGATTATTTTGTAAGCCGCAAAAGCCACAGGTTGAGTCTTTTAATTCGAGGCCATATTCCTGGGCTTTGCAGGAATTCAGATTTTTTGCAAGTCCCATATGTGTCCCTAAAAACTTGCAGCCCACTGTATGGGCACACATGACCATAAGTATACGGACTGCAGGCTTGTTGAAAAAGCTGAATTTATTCATATTTCAGGCACACTAACTGAAACTGATGAGGGCACTGGAAAGGTCGCAATGCTATGTATGGGCTGCAGTCTACAATTTCAAGGTACATTCATAGGTAGGGAAGAAAATTGGCTTTATTGCAGCATCCCTGGTCCATATACTTTCGCTCGAGGGAATACGTGGTATTCTCTCTATTATTGTTGGAAGTGATGGTGCATTGAGACATGATGCAAAATGAAGAACAGCTGGCCTTATCAACACCTGCCACCTATCTCAATTTCACTCGTGCATTAATTCAAAGTGCTTGTGTTGTACGACCTAAAACACAGAATGAAAAGGAACTGCTTAACACCCTGGTAAAACACACAAAGCTTTGAAAGAGTGACGCCAACTTAAAAAATTGCTAACAAATGAAAAGATTATCTCAAGAGGTGCAGGCATCAATAATGAGAAATGGTTATGAAAATGCATTGCTAGAAACTACAATTTTAGCTCCAGAGGGAAGAGAGATACATTCAGTAGAACAGTTAAGGTTGAGAATCGGGATCTTAATTTACAAGGCTTTTCACTTATAAGAACCGGTGACTTTGTTGCCTTGCTCAGGATTACAAGGGCCGTCGGCATTCTTATGAACTGTTCCTTCATATAAGTGGCTTTGCAAGTCCAGGTCTCGCAATATGCTATTAGCATGGCGTATTAGCTCACATGAAAGCTATTAGTGGTGCCTTTTTTTCATTCTTGCTTGCTTTTGTAGGTAATTAGGCCAGTATAAGACTGACAAGAAGCTAAATTCCAAATATGAATTGAATCGCAAACATGTAATGTTAAAAGAAGGTGTTTGGTGCCTTTGCAAGAATATAAACTGTGTGCAGTCCTCCCCCAGATACTACCAAAATATTGCTGGTTTGGGCTGTGAGCCCTACGTGCATATTTCTGTTATGATGTGCAGCCTAAAGCAGTGCAAATTTTAGGTGATCGGAGCTGTACCATAACCTGCATATAAGATTATTTCGGCCTTGTAAGGCTTTTCAACAGGTGCTAATATCTTCGTGTGCAGCTTTTTTTTTTGCACATTTACCAGAATACTGCCACTGCTATCGGGTACAAAACAAGTGACCTTGTGCTCAGTCACGCCAAGAGTGTACAGAAATGTCGCACAGGATGAGGAGACCAAAAACGTGTGGTAACAGTAATGTTCTGTATAATGTATCATGTTTCTACTCATCATGTTTCTGCACATTGATTTCATGACCCAGTATTTTGCTGTTTACAAACAGACCCTGGCAAGCTTCCGGCCTTCCTCAGAGCAGGTAAGAAAAGCAACAGCGAGCCGCCATGAAATAGAAGCCTGCATATTTGCAAGTTTCTTCTTTAGAGCTAATAATTTACAAATCAATTTCATCATATATTACTCTGAAAATTATACAGTGGAATCTTGTTCATTCGAACTTCCGGTTTATTCGGACTGGAGCTAGTGGTCCTGTCAAAGATGTGTGTTTTTAAATGTGCAAATACGCCCAGTGATTCAAACGAGTGAGCATTTGTGACCTTAATTCGAACATACCGACCATCGAACATACCGACCATGTTCTTAGCAGCACACCAACTCAATCAGCAGCGCTTCCGACCCAACAGTGTTACCGTGTGCTGGCTGCTACTCCCATCTCCCGTTGCAAGTACCATATATGGCGTGTACAACCCGCACCAAAACACTTAGTACATTCTGCGGCCCACGCGAGCAACCGAAGGTGAATATGCAAGCAAGGCGAAGCCACAGAGTGAGCCTTGTGCGAAAGATAGCTGCAAGCCACAGTGAAATATGAGAGTGAAAGAAGATGCACGGCGGAGGCCTTTGGTGATGAGCAACCGGAATTAAGCTGGCTGTAGTCGCTTCGGATTACAGAGGACACCGCTGCTGGCATGTTATCTGACGCGGGCAGCCCCCAAGATTGCAGAGATTAATTGTAATTCGAACGCACACAAAACACCTCCCTCTCTCTAGCTCGGCTGCGGCTCCCTCTTCTCTTCACAAACTGCGATGCTGCATAGTTCGCAAAGAAAGCCTCGGTTTAAATATTTTACGCTAAAGTCGGGGTGTGGTTATGTGCAAATTTTGCCCTGAAGTGCGGCTTCACAGCAGCACAGCAGCGCTGCCGTGAAGCCACACTTGCGGAACTCGTGTGTTAGCTCAGTACATGCTCCGCCTAACGCAGCGGTGCACCCCCACTCCACGAGCTTCCTTTAATTAGAACTTCATTTAATTCAAACAATATTTTGGGCCCCTTCAAGTTCGAATTATCGAGATTCGACTGTATCTTCGGTTTAGGCGTATGGACGTGCATTTATTTTATTTGAAAACATAGACAAAGGTGTCACTAACGTTGTGGCAACTTGAAAACACTTCTTTTTGTTGGCGTTGTAGGCTGATAGGGCACAGGACTAGAAGTTTCTTAAGATCGCAGGCTCACCACTGCCAAGGCACATCCAAAACCGTCTCTATAGCCACTGATTAAAGACCTGCGATTCAAGTGTTACCTGAGTTTCTTTCATACCCCGCACAAAAGCCATGCTGTTTTCTCGTAGATTGTTGTTCCAGAAGAGCACCACCAAGCATCTCTGTGACAAATAAACGGAAAGAGAGAAAAAGTTGCAGTTTTTGCCCAAATTGCAAAACATTGTTGGCAATAGCAGCTAGTGCACTGTAAGGCCCAATGTTTTGAGTGTGTACATAAGTTGCATAAAGCATCTGCTGTAGCATGTGGTCAACTTCATCAGAAGAAGACGATAATGATGATGCAGTGGTACTGTACAGCAGCGAGCATTGGCCAAGAGTCGAGTGGATTTCAGAACCCATTCTGGGGGATTGGCCAAGAGTCGAGTGGATTTCATAAACGAATCGGGGGGATTAATTAAAAAATAATGTTGTTATGCAGGGTGTTTTATTTTAGCTGCACCAAATTTTTAAAATTGCCTGTGGCAGATAGCACAATTCTAATTCTTGAGCTAAACTACTCTATGAGGCGGCCATTACTTCCACGAGAAATCAAATGCCTAAGTAAATAATTAACCTAATTATGGTAATTAACTTTTTAATGATAGCACATATTTCAATCTAACAATTATAGCCGGTGAGTTCGCAAGGTGTGTCCACTTGGAACGAATTCTTTGGACTGAACCAGTTTCGAGGTACTAATTTTCTAAGTGTACGACGAAATGCATTAGCGTTCCAGTTACCTTTTTGAAGAAAACGCTGTTTTATGCATTGAAGCACAAAAGCAACTGGAACACGAATGCATTTCATCGGACACTTAGAAAATTGACCTTGAAACTAGCGCAGCCCAGAAATTTCCTTCGAAGTGGATACACCTTGGAAATTCACCAGCTACAGTTTGTAGATTAAGATATGTGCCGTAAAATATTTCATTAGAAAGTTAATTAGCGTAATTTTGTTAAGTATTCAATTAGGCATTTGGATTTCTCGTGGAAGTAATGGCTGCCTCATTGAGTAGTTTAGATCAAGGATTAGAATTGTGCTATCTGCCAAAGGTAATTTTTAAAAATTTGGTACAGCTAAAATAAAACACCCTGTATATAAGTAAATGAGAGCAAGTAGAATATAGAGGTATATTTTTCTTCATCAATCAGCGTGAATGCGCAATAATAAAAGATATATGAAAAGAAAAAAGAGCTAAGAAACAAGAACTATGGCATTTGCTTCGTTTTTTTTTTTTTTTCAATCGTATGTTTCACTTTGTGCTGTAAACTTCGATTAACTCTTTAACCCTCAAGTTCTTTACGGGAAAATTTCATGAAATTTCCCAAGTTTCACTACTTCGTCAATTTTCTGCACATAATGTTCTCCTTCAAAAAACAATTTTAATATATGGTTTATTCCTTGCATTCGATGGAAACACTGAGTAAGATGTAAGCAAAGAGTTTTTCTCAGTGTACATAAAAGTCTGCTGTAATATTCTCTACACTTTTGACAGCAAAACAATGTAAATGATGAAATAATGTGCAAAAAATGCCCAAAGCTAGCAGATAATGGTAGAACGAGCTGGCCTGCATGACTCCTTACCGTAGGGCTAAGCAATGTACACCATGAATTAGTATGATTTGTCCTTGGCAATGTCGGTACAAACTGGTGGGCCAAGTACAGCACGGGCTTGGGTGTTAAAAGGTGAACTTCTTTTAACTCAGTGCTGGCGTCTGAACAGAAATATATTACTCTGCATGGCACAAGAGAGAACGGACAATATATAAGAACAGGAAGGGTTCTGTCCGTTTTCACCTGTACTACATAGCACGATGTGTTTCTGTTCAATGACCAACTAGCCCACGCTCCTGAGCCTGTACTGTGGAGTGCACCATGTCCCGCTTGTTCCAGTTCACCCTTCAGCAGTGCCCTGATTACCCGCCGTGGTTGCTCAGTGGCTATGGTGTTGGGCTGCTGAGCACGAGGTCGCGGGATCGAATCCCGGCCACGGCGGCCGCATTTCGATGGGGGCGAAATGCGAAAACACCCGTGTACTTAGATTTAGGTGCACGTTAAAGAACCCCAGGTGGTCCCCCACTACGGCGTGCCTCATAATCAGAATGTGGTTTTGGCACGTAAAACCCCATAATTGCATTTTTAGTGCCCTGATTGCACACTTGTCCGCAGTGTCAGTTTGCAGAAGCAGAAGTCCCAGATTTGAAATCTGCTGAAGAACCTTCTTTAAAACGTGTATATATGTATTTTATTTTGTAATTGTTATGATGACACATGATGACTTCCAAAGCTCCTGGAAAATGTTATTGCATGTTGCCCTTAATGCTTTTCAAGGTTATCTCAGAAACGACTATGTAAAAAATTTGTCCCATATATGAAGTGTGATGCCTGCGGATTTGTATGGAAGCGGTATAGTCGCCTTTATGCCATTAGCATTAGAGAAAATCAGCACTGATTTGATCTTGACTGCTGTGTCATCACAGGCGAAGAAAAGCATTGAAGTCCATTTCTTATATTGTGAGAAGACATGAAAATACAAGATGCAGCATCAGCACAGCAACCCAGCACACAATGTTACATCTTGATCTCTGTGTTTTTACCACAACAAATTCGAAGTGACGGTTACTTTGTCCATGTTCATGGAGATTATTCTTTCAGCAACTAACCGTGGTACGTAACTAAAAATAGGTTTTTCATGTTCTTGACATACCAGTCGGTAATAAGAACCGTCCCGAGAGGCGACTATATGCCCTTGAGCTACCCTTAGGGTCTCGAGAGGTTAATGGAGAGCCTCTACACCAATGACGTACAAGGATGATGCAAGTGCGAGTAAGAGAGTGCAAAGGTGAGAATGAGACACGACACAGTGCTGCTCTCGCCTCTGTCCTCGTCTGCTCGTACTGTGCATACGTGCAATACGTCTCACCGACCGAACGAACGTGCCAAAATACAAGGACGACCTACAATAACGTCACATCTGTAGATGGAATATACTGAAGAACTAAAGTTTGGGCTGATTGGTATGGATTTAGTGTGGCCGTCTCGGGCACCAAGCAAAACACAAAAAGAGGAGGATGCCGGAATAGCGCCATTGTCCATCCTTTTCCTTTTTTGTTCTGCTGGGCACCTGAGACACCACAATGCTCTTATAACGGCTGTTGCTGAGAAAAAAAAAACAAAGCAAACGGCATCATTCACTGAGCAGTGAAACTTGCCTCGACATCACGCTTGCAGCTGGGTCCAAGTGTGAGCGGCACATGACTTGTCTGGGGATCCACGCTCATGGGCATAGGGCATGCCTCAACCAGGGTCTGTGGCATTGCCTATTCAGCCAACAAGGAGATACTCTCAGTGATTGATTGACTGATTGACTGATCAATCAATTTATTTATTTATTTGTTACCCTTGAGGCCCAAAGTGAGCGTTACAGAGGGGAGTGGTACAAACATAATTGCAAGTAGCAAATTGACATGCAGACAGTAGATTATAAAACGTCTATGGATGTCAATGAGGGTGGTTACAAAAGAAGCATATATACATTAAAAAGCTATACAATAAATGGAGCAAATGCGCAGCTTCTCATAGTACGTAGAGAAAAAAAGGAAACCAAATGAAACATTCATGCCACGAAATCGCAGGTTTGAGATATGGTTATGTTATGCCCCTAAAATTACCAGTTAGGCTTGATCTAAGCAGGTTGTTATGAGGAATGATACCAGCGACTATGGAAGGCGGTTCCACTTGTTAATTGTTTATAGCAATAGAAAGGGACAGAATTTGTGCTGCAGAAAATCGGATTTATCTTATGACGATGGTCTATGCAGGTTGGTGAACTTTTTGCTGAGCTCTCCATATCTAAACTTAACAGGCTTGCAAAATGTAGATGTGAAGTTGACTGTTCAAATAGCTAGTTTATGATAAAATGTGCCCTCATAATTAGATCTTGTCAGGGGTCATTATTTTTACAAATAATACACTGAGATTGCTATAATGAGGTTTGTAAATGCAGGACAAATTTACTTAGATTGAGTGGTGGTGTTTTTTTTTTGTTTTTGTTTTTTTAATCCTTAAGGCTGACGTATTTTGTGGCTTCGCTTTGGTTTCCAAGCTTAGAACACATATTGTGTAGAAAATTCACTTCAAAACTAATTATCTAAAAGGAACTGTACCTTTTTTCTGGACTATATATACAGTCAAGCCTTGTTATAATGAAGTTGCATCAGACATGAAAATAATTTCGTTATATCCAGTATATTCAATACACACCAATATTGGCTAGAAAAGCTTTAAATTTACTTCGTTATATCTGATAATGCATGAATAACATAGACTGGACTAAGGGATTCCCTCAAGCCACCAAGTAATGGCCTTTCTCCTTGGCCCCTAGCACAATATGTAATTGTTGTGAGGAACAAATAAAATGAATGAATTAATATCTGTTTGTTATATTGAGGTTTGACTGTACAAAGATATTTACATAATTTTGTGCGTGGGTAAAGCCATGCTGATATTTCTTAAAAAGATGATGAAGTTGCTTTGGATAAGTCTCAACTTCACTACTTTCACATGCCCTGTGCCTATTGTTCTTTTTGCATGAGTGAGGAAAAAAAAAAGAGTTGCTGACAACAATGGAGGCTCCTGGAAAGTTTGTCACATGCTCAAATTTAGTGCTTCATGATAAAAATATGACTACAATTTTCTGAGCACTCTTAATAACACAAATTGTCCTGTTCCTCAGGACAACGCAGTTCCTCGGGACCTGAATAAAAGTTCTTTGTCTGTCTGTCTGTCTGTTGGGTCAACGTGTCCCATTGCTGGAAATTGTTGACATTAGATGCAGATATCCGTCATTTATTGAATAAATGTCCATATGTTTGCGCAACAGCTATAAACTACTCCATGAGGCGGTGCATTTACCCTCGGCATAAATTGAAATTGCAAATAGGAAAAAATTAATAACATTTTTCATGCATAACTACGTGAGTGCGCTATGTGCAGTCGCTGTGTAAGCTCTTCCTAAACTTGGCATAACCCTGTATGTATGTTTTTAAGCCTGAACAAATTCAGGTATAAATCTGAAAACACAATGTGTTCCAGTCGTTTTTGATTTGTTAGTGTTTGAGTGTATGCTGATATTGCATTTGGGATTTTCAACGGCACTGCATATCAGAGACCAACGATGCAACCTTCAAGTCTCTACAGCATACTCAATTCTTGTGGATTCGAAAGCTCTCAACAAGTTGGCCACAATTCATGCAGACCACATTCACAAATGATTCAAGAAACAAAATAACTATTATTGAAATGCATTTATGTCAGCTTGTTAAGGTGACTACGTGACAATTGCATGTGCACTAAATTTCTGCCAGGAGAATGCTACAATCATCACTTGCCTCTGGCGGTAGCAGTGACCAGTTTGGCTCTGGTACGGTCGGAGTAAAGTCATACACTTCACTCCAGTGGTTGTTGAATGGACTGAGCTGGGCCTTTTTTAGCTGCTCTGGAGGAGCAAATCATTGTGTTATATGATGTCATTTTGTTTCACGTATTGCAAACATTGCAGAGGAAGACTTAACTGTAATACATTTCGATTCCCAGGCAGAGGTTAGTTGAGGCCAATTTACATTATGCACAAAATTGCAATACAGTAGTGTTCAAATTGCATTGATTATGTACAAATGAAAACAGGTTGTACAGGGCTACTTATAAAAAAAAAATTGTGGAGCGGTGCTGTGCAGTAGCTTATCCTTTTTCCCAATACCAGTGAAAGTTAGGATTGTACTGCACTTCTTACGGAAGACAATGCCAAAATCAGCACTACAATTATTGTTCTCTTACCGTGTTTTTTCCTGTTGATTGGTAAAAGCATGTCTTCTCGTACCAATTTGCGTTATGAACTGACGACACAAAGTGTGGAGAATGCTACTAGGGATGGTCTTATGCAATGTGAAAGTATATTTAAAATTTACTAACCAGGCTGTATGACATATGTTTAAGGCTTGAAAACAGAGGTCAGGGTGTAGTATCAGGCACGAACACCATTTCTTGGGCATGCTGAACCACATGCATCTGCTATTTATAAATTTCTCAAATGATACTTGTACAGCACAGTGCATGCACATGTGCCATCTTAATTCTTTAGCCCCCGAATTCGAGCTGTACTTGTGCTCCATGTTTGTACCGATATTAGGAATCCCCCTCATTCATGCACACTCTGCTTTGTTCTGAGGTAACGAGTCCTGCATGTGAGCTCCTTCCAACAATAACTGCTGGCTTTTGGCACTCATGAATATTATTTTGTAGCTTACATATTTTTTGCTGTCATCAGTGCAGCGAATATTATTGTACACTTTTATGTTCTTTCCAAAGAACTCTCTGCTGATACCTTAATCAGGTCTTTCTACTACATGTATGTGAAAAATAAACTGTACAATTAATACTTTTTCTAATGCAAATGTTACATGAAACAAATACCTAGGCTAAGTAAAGAAGATTGAGCAATTTCATGCACTTTTAAACGAGAGAACATGGGAGTTTAAGGGCAAATGAAACATGTGCATGCATTAAGGCTAAGTGCTGGGCGAGTTGGTACATTGTGAACAAGGAATTAAACCAGTGAACTAGATGCATATACAAACAAGAAGTGCACAGGATGATACTGGTCTTGTCAGCATCATCCTGTGCACTTCTTGTCTCTGTGTATGCGTCTAGTTCACTGGTTTATTAATTCATTATTCACAATGTGCATGCATGCCACTCTAATTTATTTAGCGATCAGCTGACTTGCCTGGGAACTGTTCATATGCCAGCGTCAGACAACCAAATCGCATCTCGGAGCAGGATTCTATGGACGGTTGAGTGGAGCAACAGAGCCAAGAATCTATGGCAAAGCAGTCGCGGGCCCGCAGCTGTTGACACGCAGACGCAAGCCGCAGATTGTTAGAGTTGCGCAGAAACACACTGCAGATGCAGCAAATACACATCACCAAATTATGTGCCAACTAGCATAAGAGACCGCAGGTCTTGTGGGCCTTACCTTCCCTGCGTCGGGCCAAGGACAATGTTGCAGTTGGCGCAGTCATCAATAGTCACAGAGTTGATGTGATCCAGTACATAGAGACTTGCGTTCTGTGCGGAAGTTTATTTTAGGATATATCATAAAACACTATTTAGAACTTGGGTTATAGAGTATATTGGAACTGTCAGTAGGCCACATATGGCAGTGTTTTTCTCCAGGGGTGCTCTGGAATTTGTGAATGGTGTTCTAACTATTTCACGGAAAAAGAAGAAGAAATATTATGTAAGAATATAAATTGCCCGAACTGCTTCATAGTAAACTTATAATATACCTAAAAGCACAACAAAGTTGGATGTCTTAAGAATATTCATGAATGACCGAGATGACATATCATGCAACATTTCACGTGCCCTACCACGCGGAAATGCAGAGGAATAACTAAATTACTCAACGGAAGAATACAACCCGATCAACAACATGAAAGAATCGCGGCCTCGTATTCTCATTTGATATAAGTTTGTTGTCTTTTTCTGCACATCAGATGACTCGCTTTCTGTAGCACTTCGTGTACAATCAAGCACACCTATTTGTAGCAATTAATGTGCGAACCGGAAACGTAAACGAACGTACGTGGCAATTTCGTATGACGAACTGTTGTCCGTTGACGTTTCCCGGACATTTGGTAACAGTTGTCTCGACTGCATTTTCCACCGTGTAGTTCGCGGCATCCACTCTCGGTTTGGTATCCCTGAAAAAATGCGAGCGTTTTTCTTGAAACAGGCTATAATGAAAACTGAAACAGCCTTCCCTCACCACGAATACGTTTTTGGTTGATCGTGTTCTCTCGGATGAGCACTTCCTGCCGAAAACAGCATCAGTTTGCGTTGGACTGCACCCATGATATATGATTTGCATATGTAATGACGTGAGTGTCATGAGCTAACTGCTGGATTTAGTTACGCGCGTGCAACGGCACTCGCGTGTTTTCTGCGATGTTGTCCATTCAAAGCACGCCGTTGCTAGGCGACGTTACGGCCAAGGTATTGGCCTTGTTACGGCCGTGCGGGAGCAGAACCGTAATTAAGAAGCCGGCCAATAAAGAAATAGTGTTTGTTTCGGAACTAATGCGACATCACCACGCTATTGCGCACGTTAATTGATTGCGTCTCAGTAAGCGAGCAATATTGCTACAATATTTGGTTGTCATGTTTGATCCTGACGGCTGTTGGGGAAGAAAGTCCCGATTCAAATTTCGCGGCATTTTGCTTCATGGCGTAATAAAAGCATTGCGTCGTTTTTTAATGAGCATTATTTAAGTGCTCTGAATATTGCGGGCAAAATTTAAAGCTATTGCAATGTCTCCCTCAAAACTAGTCTTCTCTGAATTTTCGAAACTAACGCTGCTGCCGCTGGGTCCTTTGCATTCTTTGCTTGTGCGGCTGTGCAGGCTGTGCGGTTTGTATGATCGCGTGCGGTTGCATGTAAACGTTCGTATTTGCGTGTTATTTCTGCTTGAATTTTCGCTGTGATGTGATCCCACAAGGTAATCCCACGCACTTACTTATTCCCGACTCGCGCTGTGTTGAGTGTTTCTGTCGCAATCTTAAACCCTGAAATCGCCGTTCCGCTTTTAGCGCCTCAGCGGGACACACGTCAATGGGTGCGCTGCTGGGTCTGTTTATAATAGCTAGTTTAATGCGTCACTCTTACTAAATCATGTTTAGCGTTCATTCGTAACTGCCGAAGAAGGAGCACTCGCGTACTGTCACGCTGACACGCTACACAAAACGCGGCATGACCCTTATTAACAGCGTGATGTTTGCGCCTTCACATTCGTAGTATTGCACCGTGGTTTCGCTCTGCTTGGAGCGATCTGTGTTGGCGGCGGACATGGAGCTGGGACACCGGGTACCCGCGACGGGCGATACAGCCTTGAAGCCGAGTATGGACATGAGACAGCTCTTCGTCGACAACATCACAGTCGAAGGTGACATGTTATGGTGAGCTTGCGTGTTCGTCGACAAAAAGTTATCATATAGTTGAGTGCAGTGGGTTTCATTTTGTCAATACGTTGGAAGGCAACCGACCTGACAGGGCGCATGTTGTGGTACGCGTTTCTCGAATGGTGGGTGTGTTTGTGCCGTTGTGCTAGACATTTCGGTTCGCTGCCTTGTCGTAGATTGTAACGTACCGCTGTAACGTACCGCACCTTGGTCGTGAAGCTGTCGAGGGGGCGCAGGTGACAGCGCGGTGTTTTTGTTTACATTATTGAGGGCTCCCGAAATGGAGCTGTGAGCAATAACTGATCTAGCGCATTTTGCCAATCCTTAGATATAGCCTTCGTTGCACCTGGAAGGCAACCTATGCACATGGTGAATATAGTCATGCATCATTAGATATATTTTCTCTGCGTTATACATTGCTTCATAAAGTTGTCGAGCATGCGCCGCTAAAAACAAAAAAAGTGCGAAGGGTGCCTTTTAAGAGTCGATTATGTGTTAACGTGTATTTCATAGTCACTTGATTTATTGGGTCTAATGTCATAAAAAGCAGAGGGGTGGGGGTTATTGTGCGTGATCTATATAGGGCCCGTGGATTGTTGCTCAGCAGCAGATATTGTCAGTCACTGAGCAACAGTAGTGGGTTTATTTCATGGTGTAGACCATACGGTTAGTAGAGCCTTCGTACATTGTTATACACAGCGAATGACAATTTGTTTTTGGTTCAGGAATTCGATATACTTCAACTATTGAAAGTTATTCGGGCAATTTTTGATCAATGGGAGGCTGTCAAGAGCACCATCGTTTCTTTACGTAGAATGTTTGTCAGTGCTTTTGAATGCACTGACACACAGATGAATGTGCTTTTTATATTTCAAAAGTGCCACTTGAAATAATGCTAAGTGTTCACCTGCAGGGTATTGTGTGGACTCGCTGTGCAAACAGGCATTGCGAGTCTGACTGCGTTGGTTTGGTGCCAAGTTGAGTTCGACACTGCAGAAAGTAGCAATACGATAAAAGGGCACAGCAAAGCAAGAGTGGACATTACAGAGAGAGTTATGTCTTGTTTGTTGTTCAGCGTGGTTGTAGGGCTGTAATACTGAGCGATGTGACACCAGTCACCCAGCAGCAAGGCTTAGTTTCATCGAAAACAACTTGGAAGCTTGTGTACATTTCACTGGCATTGTGGGCATGCCTTATAGAATAGTCCATTGCATCTTTTGGTTTTCTTAGCCGAATTGCCAGTTGTGACGTCCGCATGCATGCCCGTGTATCTTCATGATTTACAGATGCCAAAATGGACGAGACACAGAGACACACCCAAGATTTTGGCGGGTATTTTATAAAGAAATGTGCTCAAAGCATATGCAGCCCAACTTTCTAGTTGAATAGACCGGTTTTGCCATCTTAAAGTACATGTGCAGTGGCCCTGCGGCGCCATGACACTAGTAGGGACTATTTTCCCCTTGTACTCTGGCTTGAAGCAACATTCAGGAGAATGCTGCGGAGAATCTTATTGTACATTTTTTTAGAGAACTTTAGGGGCAATGTGGGAGTGGGGGGTGCTTCCTCATTCCCTCTCCTATGGTAGAGTGCTTTTATTCTCACCTCCCTGCCTTCTTATCTCGAAGTCTAAGTGGATTAATCATGGTACAAACACAACTTTGCTTGTTACCATAATTGCCCTTCATCCATCTTAGGACTACTACAACCGGCATACTTTACAGCAGCGATGATGTAGTGATACTCGTCTTGAAATCAGTCTGTTCCATGTGCATTTGTTTTTGCAGTTATGATGCCATGTCTGAGGGCAGCCCCGGTTTGTATGTTGGTGTGGAACCGGCAAGCCCATCACGAGCCTACTTTGAGGTGGAGCTTCTCGGCATGGGAACGGCCGACCTGGTGCTCGGATTCCTCTGCCCCACTGGCGCTGGAATTCACCAGTGGGACTCTGCACTGTCGCTTGCTTGCCGAATCAGCCAGGGCAGGTGATGGATAGTTTTCTAATCAGTCAATCAACTTCCCTGTGTACATTCATCATTGCAAGGTTAATTTTATGGTCGCTCAAAGCATGCAATGTCTGTTGCAATGATGGTTGAACATCCCAGCGCTGTAAAAAAGTAACCATCATACTCTAGCAAATTGTAGACGACACAGTGCTACTATAGTAAGAAGGTAGCGCCGTGTTGTTTGTTTCCCGCCTTTTTTTTTCTGTTTATTTTCTCTGTGTTAGATGTTCAGGATTATTCATAACAAACTTGTCCACCTCACCATCTTGCTTCAGCAGGAATTATTACAGTTCTAGGGAGAGCCTTCACATAATTTAGATATGAACATGCAATCCCAGGTGTTTGAATTGACACAAGTTGACTCTAGTAATTTTAATAATGTAGTACTAATAATAAGTGTCTTGTGTCCCAAAGCCACAGTTTTGGCATGAGTGAATCTGTAGTATGGGGCATTGGATTAATTATGACCGCCTGCGGTTTCTTTATTATGCTCCGAAGTAGTGTCAGTACACAAGTGCTTACATATCCTCTCACCTGCCACGGTGGCTCAGTAGCTGTGACGCTATGTTGCTGAACATGAGGTTGTGAGTTTGATTCCCGGCCACAGCAGCATCATTTCAATGGAGCCGGAATGTGAAAATGCTTGTATACTTGGATTTAGGTGCACGTTAAAGGGATAAAGAGAAACACTTAATTAGTTTAGACCAATAAAGTATTCTTTCAAAACTCTGTGTTCATTAATAATTAATTTTGCGGTAATAACTTGATTGTCAGAGGAAAAAATGGAGGTCAAACCTGCATTTTAAAAGTTTTGTGTCGGTATGTCAGTGTGACGACGTAAATTGTAGTATATTTTTTCCCCCCATATTTGGGGCGTTGTGGTGTAGTATTATCTAAACTTGCCATTTTCTGTCTTTGACTCTCTTAGAATACGATGTAGTCCATCTTTACCAATAAATATTTAACTAGGCCTGAGCAGACGTCAGAATTCAGGACTTTGGAGCAAGCGGGTGCAGGAAGCTCGAGGTGGTGTCGCCACCCATCTTTTCGTATTTGCGACTCTTCTGGCTTACCAAGCGTCTTCTAATAGTAAGAGTGCCTTTTTTACCATTGTACAAGGGTAATTTACTAATACAACTGAAATTATTTTTACAGCGAAGCTGTTAAGGGCTCACTCTTCGATGGTCGCGTCCGGCAATAAAAAAATACTCTCATTGGCTGTATGCTGTATGTGTGAGTGAAAGCGCGCGAGGGCGAGGGACGCGCGCTTTCACAGGGAGCGAACGTACACGGCGGAGAGCGAATGCAACTTATGTGCGAGTGAAAGCGCGTGAGGGCGAGGGACGTGCGCTTTCACGGGGAGCAAACCCACAGCGGAGAGCAAACGCGACTTACCAGTGGAAGGAGAGCGGTGGATGAGGAGGGCATCGAGGCACCCTAGACTGTGCGTGTCTGTGCCCGCTCTCCCACTGCGGCGCATGCGCGCAGCACTGCCTGGCTCTGCCACCTGTGCCGCCGACTCTCTCTGGGCTCTCGGCCCGCCTCTCCCCTAACAGCGTCAACAACGGCGTTTAGCCGTTGGGTCACGTAGCCAGCGTTTTGACAGCGGTTGTGTGCAGTCACACAAAACAACGCGCACAGCTTTTGTCGACGGCAGTGGCGTTTTGCTTGCATTCGCACCGAACGCACGCGGCGTTGGTGACCTTTGCCGTACATCCTATGGCGGTGTGTCGTAGCGACCATAAGGCCATGGTCCCTGTGGTCACTAAATAAATGAACACCACTGAATCATATATATTTTTCATTCTTTAATAGTTCAAATAACCAACTACACCATCACATCTTAATAGTCATAATTGGAAATACATGATTCCCACCATAGTACAGCTTCGCTGGTCTTCCATCTCCACTCGAGTGGAAGGGCTGACAGTTTTCCTTTCAGTGTCCCTTTATAGAACCTCAGGGGGTCAGAATTAATGAAGTCTCCCACTTCGATGTCGTTCATTGTTGCTTCGGGATGTTGAGTGCAGTGAACCACTCATAATGCGTTCCCCTTCTCCCCATTCCTCTCCATTTGGTAGGACATGGTGGAACTTCTCTCCGGGAAGTTGACTCATGTTTTTGTCCATTGACCGTATGATGTTACCTAAATGAGTGTGCCTACATTTTTTGCAGGCTATCGGAATGTGAAAGCTACATGCCTGGAGTGGCCTGCGGACCTGGTGACAGGGTTGGCTGCGGACTTTCTTTCGACCCTAAGGTGCGGTTCCGCAACTGGGGCACCGTCGTCACTTTCTTCGTCACCCATAACGGCAAAGAGGTGAGTCGCAGCGCTGTGAAACTATTAACCCTTTCTGGTCTAATGATTCCTGTAATAATTGTAATGTTCTGCGGGAAATATCTGAGATCGAGAAAAACAAACAACCATTTTTGGAAATATGAGTGTCAGCAATGCTAATCACATAGTTTGTCAACTTTGTGCTGCACACAAATATGGCTCTCACTGATATTTCACAAATGTCCATGCATCACATCACATTGAGGTTAGGTCTCTGCACTCTGTTTTCGGAGCCTTCTGCATGCCCGCCAACTCTCCCGAATTTTTTGTAATGTTTATGAATTTTATGTCAAAGTTTCGAAAAATTAATTTTGTTAGCGAAAAAATTTGTTTGTTAATCTTCAAAGTTTTTGTGGAGAGTCTCCTGATGGTGAAAAGACGCAAGAGGGGTATCTGCATGGAGCAAGTTCATTCAAACAATTTGTGGAGGCAGGCAAAATTGGCAACAGCTGGAAAAGTCGTGATTTTAAAGCAGTATGTCACTTATCAGTCTTTGCTGTTTCAAGTTCACTGCTGCTTGTAAGCTCATTGCAAGCTTAAAGGATGATGCGCTATCCCTTGCATGCATCTTTTGCGATCTTGCACCAGCCCATCTATCAACACCTCTAAAGCTTTTTCACTAACTTAATTTATTTTTCATAAAATATGACGTAACATTCGTAAAATCGTAGAACAGGCCCAAATTTGTAAACATTGTGGAAAATTTTGGAGAGTTGGCAGGTATGCATTAGTGGTCCCTTGTTTCGGTCCGCTCTGCGTGAGGCTAGGGCTGAAGGCAAGCTCCGGATCTAGCCACACACAGTCGTTCCACTGTACTCCCCAACCTGTAGCCCGTGTAATCGCAGCTACGTGGGGTTCGGATGAATAAAGCAACCAGCGGCATCAGCTCTAACAATGTTTATTGCTGCGAGCAATAAGTAACACTTGAAGAGGGAAGGTCCACTTTGTAATAGGTAATAAATAGGCTTGCCTCAATGCGCATGATAGTCAGGCAACGAGGCCACTCATGGGTTGTGGCAGGTGTCCCTTGGGTCGTTGGTGAGGTTCGAGGTCGGGGCGCCATACAGCGAGGGTGTCTCCTCCGGTGACGCTCTTGTATACCTTTTTACCTTCAAGGGAGGAATGTGCTCCTCGTGCGTCATTTCCCGCAAGTTTGGGGGGGGGGGGCAAGGGCACGCGCATCACGAGAGCCGAGGGAGAACCAGGACAGGGCATTGTGTGCCAGTCCGGTGTCTACGCCGGCTCTTGATGCGTTCGCAACGTGAAAACCCAACGACGGAGTACGCAGGAGGAAATGGGCGTTTGTGCTCCCCACACCCTATATAAGCAAATGTTCAGGAAAGCTATCGTATGTGAAGCTGGTAAATTTTTGAAGTGTTCTAGAGAAGTGTGGTCTTGTTTCTTTATTTTGATGCATTTTCCTTAAAGGCTCATTCACACTAGGCCGACAGGACATCGATTTTGGTCTGCTGACTGTGGTCAACAGCAGTTTACAGGACGGAAAACGCTGTCGCCAACAGTCGGCAGACCGAAATTGGTGTCGTGTCAGCCTAGTGTGAATGAGCCTTAACGGTTTTTGTGAGATTTGCACTTAATGGGGAAGAATGTTTACAGGTGGCGAGGTCCACTTCCCTGGTGTCTGGGCGTCTGCATCCTGCCATAGTGCTGCGCGATCCGGGGCAGCAAGTTCGGCTACTGGGTGAGGGGCGACCTGCTTCGTCCTCGCTCACTGAGGATGCCCTCATGTGCGTCGACTCAAACGAGGAAGAGTGGCTACGGCTACATGACGTCCACCTCAACGGACCTGTGAGTTTAATGGCTGCTTAACACCTCCGTACTTACTACAGGCATTTGAGTAGTGAAATTTTAGAATTTACTTCCATGTTTACGTGATTCTTATGTGCCTCCGAATCTAACGCGTACTCAGTTTTTGAAGGTTTGATGTAAGAAATGATGGGCACCCAAATCTAACACTTGATTGATTTATGATGAGAAAATAAGCAACATGCCGCTGATATCTACAACCTAAAATAGACGACACCTACAGAATTTACCTTCACATGCCATTATTCATACTTAATGACCATCGTCATTACTTTCTGGCCGCTCTTTATAGCTCTCTATAGACTATGACATGTCCTGCACATGATCAATATTTATTTTGTTTTCCTAATTTCTTGAATCACTCGCAACAATCGTGAATTGAATTGATGGTAGCCTGCGCCTCGACTAATCACTTCGCCAGTTCGTCCTGTGATACACGCAATACAGTCACCGATCGATAATTCGAACTTAATCAGTTATTTGAACAGCTTTGCCGCACCTCCACTTCTTCAAGTAGTTTCATGTGGCGCCAACTTGACCCTCAATGTTTATGCAAATGAGGTCTGTGATTAACTCTTTCCTTACCACTGGGAAATTGGCTGTTTTTGTATGTTTGAGTTATTTTTTGTGCAACAGCCAATAAGTTTACAGTGTCATGCAGTATATAAGAGTGAAGGTAAATGAACATGCTTTCAAATAATATTTATTTTTTAAAAAATACAAAAAATACTATTCCAATAAAAAATTCTTGAACAAAAAAAACCCAAAAATTTTTTAGAGAAATTTCAAAATGTCCTTGGCAACATTTCTTTAAAGAATTATACCCATAAAGTACTCTTTGAGTTATGAAAAAACATAACGCATAGTGAAACATTCAAGTTCTTGGTTGGTCCTACTTACAATATTTTTTTCAAGAAAAGGATATATTTACAGCATAATATCATATACAAAAACATGAGTACTAAAGGCACATTTCAAAATTACATTTCGGCACAGAAACAGTAATTACAAAACAGTAATAAAAATTACAAAACACAAATAATTAATGAAATTAATGCCAAACTTTCCTAATGATAGACATATCTTCAGAGAAAAAAATTCTCTACGTCGGTTTGTCAAGGATATGCGTTTGTGCATATTTATTGGTGTTTAAAATGTAGACCGCTTATAACGTAAGTCGCCGGAGTCGCGAATATCCGCACTATAAGCGGTACCGCACTATAACCAAACAACAATTTTCAATTCCCGCACACATGCAAAACATGTGCACCGAGCCGCCACGCGTATGCGACAGGCGAGGAATGCGGCTAGAACGTTTGCATTCAATTTACAGTCGAATCTCGTTAATTCGAACCAAATCACGCGGCGGCGCCTCCGACCGGCATTGCTCCGGCACCGCCATAGAGTAAAAGCTTAGGAGACCCCCCTCAATGTCGCGCGCGAACAAGAAAAAATATATAATAATAAAGAAAAAGAAAGAAAAAAAACGCGGCGGAAATTTCACCCTCTCAAATGGCAAGCTCGCCGATTCTGCGTTGCGCCGGAACATGCGTGTACGTGCCGACGTCTCAGCCACGCTACCGTAGCCACGCGTAGAAAATGGCAGTGAACCCTTCTTCCTCCTTTATATTTCCTCTACTTTTTAGTCACGTGTTCACCTTGCACGCTACGGCTACGGCGCAGAGGGAAGCAGCGGCGCTGTCCCAGGCCTGCGAACGAAACTGCCCACGCCGGCAAATGCCCGCTTCCCGATAACGGCAGAAAACGAAACTTCAGGGAGCTGGCGCCGGGCCGGCTGCAGCGGCGGCACCTGCGGGCGCGCACGGTTCCAGTCGAAAGTGAGGGAGCTACGAGAGAGGGAGAGGGGAGCCACCGAAGCGGCGCAGTTGCCGAGGAGAAATCCGCTTCCCTGCCGCCCTCACATTCCACAGTCTCCGCGTGCGCTCTTCGCCGTGCCGTGCCGGCGCCGCTCGTTCCCTCCCCGAAGTTTCGTTTACTGCCGTTATCGTGAAGCGAGCGTTCACCGGCATTGGCAGTTTCGTGGCCCTCGCTCACTATGCACGCCGTGATATTTTCTCGCACTCACGGTTCTGGTTTCAGCCTCACTGGCTGTTCGTTCGCACCACTTGCCCTTCTCCTCCACTTCGTCTCTCTTTCTTCCTCGAGCACTCCTTGGGGCGCCTGTTTGAGGGGAGCGTTCGCCGTATCCGCTGACTTCCCTACTCCCAGGCAACCGCACTATAACCGGTATTTCGTTTCCCGCAACTGCACTATAAGCGATACGTGTATACATGGAGTGCTATGGAAAAATTAACGGGACTCTGAAAAGACCGCACTATATCCGGTCCTGCACTATAAGCGGTTACGTTATAAGTGGTCTATAATATACATGTAGCATGAACGACCTCCGCTGTAAAAGACAGGCGAAAAAAAATTTAGGTATCGCCAGCCGCTTCGAAGCCCTATAGAGCGTCATCCCGAGGTCAATGCCCAGATCTCTCTTTGGCCGAAACTGATGGCAGCACATCTTGTCCAGGGGAAGTGGAGACGCCATAAATAAAGAAAATAATAGATAATGATAATAAAAATAATAAACTGCTTTCTTTCGAGTGTGTGCGGTACCGGATGTTGACGCCATCCGCCGCTCAAGTGCACCTCAACCTTTGAGCTCGTGCGCCCTTTTAAAATCCCTGCCGCACGGTAAAAATGTGAACCGTGCAGAAACGAAAACTCAATTTTGTATACAATCACTGAGATGGCGCTACGAGTCCAGGAGCGCAGCGGTTTTTTTAAAATAGGCGCTCAAAAACTTCGGTCACCAGTGCCCGATGCCTAGTGCCGTGGTAAGGAAAGAGTTAAGTGACAGAAGCGCCAGGAAATTGATTGTTGCGAAGAAACACGCGATCATTTGCCTATCAAAATGCGCCCAACCGATATCTGGGTTGCTAAGAGTAGGCATTCTGTGCAACTGTCGATCATACTCTTATGACAGTAGTCTGAATACGGACGGCCAGATTGCAGGCAAGAGCATGTGCATGCAGCAGCAATGCATTCAGAAGCTTTTTTGGCTACTTGTGGAATAAAGTCATTTATTTTCTGGCAAATTAAATGTTTCGTTCTTTTAGGTGGTCTCTATCAGGTCTGAGTTAATCAGTCAACAACTGTACTTATAAAACTTGTATGGTCACATTTGTGACATCTTGGATTGTGGCATTGACTGCCTCATGCTAATTGTGTATTAACAAAAATGAATTATGTTGCCTTTGAAAGTGAACAAAAACCCAACCTATCAACTTTATTGGCTTCTTTGTGTGGGAAAATAAAATCCAGATGCACAAAAACACACAAATCTGTGGTGTTGCGTAAATGTTATTGGCACCACAGCTTGGGGATAAAATTCAAGATGGTCCTTCCGATGTTAACTTTTGCCCATTATGAGCTATATTTTTTTTACCACAGAAATGTAGGGAGCTTTTCAAGAGAGCAATTTACCATTGTAGTATAAATTTGTGTGCTCTTTATTACCCCTATATCAGTGGAGTAGCCAGAAATTTTGTTTGGGGGTGGCTCACGTTGCAGTGCGGCCTCCTCTTTATAGAATTTGTCGAGGGATCAAATACACGAATAATAACTGCATTGCCAATGCCATTGTATATTAGATGCTGCAAACGAATTTTTGAACGCTACGCACTGTCAAGTAAAATATGTACTTTTTCATAAAAGAATATATGTATTCCTATGTCCCAAAATTTGTGGCAGAAATAACTGATATCAATGCTTCCACGTTTCTTTTTTTGTCTATTTAATAAGCAAAGAAAATATCACACAAACTTTAGAACTATATCAGTTTGAAACCAGCAAAGCAGTGCATGCCGCTGATATGAAAAACGTAAAGGCCATGAAATGAACAAGTTGAGGACAAACATTGTGATGAATCTTTGTCATTCAAGAACCTTGTTTGCATTTTTGTACATATCCAATGGCCAGTGAAAAACCTCAATGATGCTGTCCTTCGTTGCAATAGATTACGCAGGAGCAGCAGTTACCGGTCATGTATTGTATTACACCGAGATTATAGTCGCAACAGTGAGTACATATAAAAAGCAGGAGTTATGCAAAATATACATTAGAAATGCGAAGATAGAATGGAATATACAAATGTGAGGATACAACTTGATAAAGGGCAAAAAAGTGTCGCTGGAAACATAGTTCACGGCTTGTATACACAAAAACTTGCAACAAGATATTTAAATATACATATGTCTACAATAAATCTACGTATTTAAGCAAATGCAACTGTATTATAGTCAATCAAGAGAAATAAACATGTTGCACAGTCACAGATAGTACACTTTACGCATAAAAAGACAGACGATCCAGGCAAGAACAAAACTATGATAGCAGAAATTGTGATATGTACTTCGGCCATGCAGCGGTCGCGGCAGCACCATATGGGTAGAATAATAGAGGAATAATTCAGAAATCGGTTCGAAAATGTGTAAATTAACTGCCTGCAGAGTGGCAACGAATATTTTGCACCCAAAATTAAAGAAGGGTATTGCTTCGGTTCAAAAAAGGCCAAACAAAAGCCACAGATGATGCGGCAAGTTGAACTACCCAATATCCGAGTGTGTTTGTTTGGAAACGCCGCGTGGGGCCGGGCTTTCAATGAGCAAAGTGGGTCAAAATTGGTTATTGATGTCTTCGTAATTTTCGTATTCACATGATAATTTTGATCATGATGCTAACTGTTAGAATAAATGGTGAAAATTTCTGCGGTTTTAAAAGCTAATGAGCACTCATAAGTTTTCATAATTACGAGTTTTGGACCTGAAGGAACAGAGCTTTTTACTTGCATTGATTTTTGCTGCTTCGCTATCTGAAGGACAAACTTCACTCGGAGGGGAAGTTTAGCGAAGCGGTCAATAATTTCGGACAAGTTGATGCCGACGTCCCTGTAGGTGTATAGAAGCGCCAGCCTAACCATGCGTTCCTCAGACATAGTAGAGCACAAGTAGTTTTTTAGTAACCTCATGTTAAAAAATATTCTCTCTGCGCTGGCAGTGGTCACTGGAAGAGTGACTAGAATTGAAGCAGTTTGTACACATTTACATAGAACCTGCAGTCGCAATGAGAGAGGGCATCTATTCTTTCTTTGTTTTTTTCTTTATTGATGTTTTCAGGACAATATAAGAATTGTCCTAGGGGGCACGGTTAAAGACATAACATTGCCTGACTGGGCCGTGCCACCCGTACAGCAGCAGCAGTATGACAGTATACAGAACATTTTAAAGACGCACTTGAAAATCAAATAATATACTTATATTAAACAGATTGATTGCACAGTTCAAAGGAAGGAAAAGAAAGAAAAAATGAAAGGCAAGTGCAGCTTTATACATCTTTATAAGCATTTGAAGCACAAAAATAAAATGAAAAGAACGATACACAGCAGTAAACCAAGATCAAGCAAAAAGAAGTCAGGTAACCAAAACAATATTACATAATCTGCAAACGCTTGTAGCCCAGAATGAAAAAAACAAACTGAAAACACTCCTTCGATGTCGTTGGCATGCTTGTTTAGGTACCTTACACAAGCAGTAAGCTGTTGGCTTCCAGCAATATCCGTCGTTTCGTCAGCAAGTATGGAGAAGCCACCTGCAGCGTTTACTTTTGCATCTAGGCTTGATAATTTCGCCACAAATTTCTATAATTTGATTTTGTACATCTGGGCTTAAATACGAGGCATTACTGGGGCAACTTTCCAAATGTTTCTTCAGATATGTTTGTCCACAATCAGCTCGCATGCGAAGAAGTGCTCTGAAAATAGTACCAGTATTTTCATCGGGGGCTTTGCTTAAATCCATAGGACCACTGTCCCTATGGCCACGGAGAGCCAGACCTCGTCGCCCGCAAAAAAGAACTGCCTCAATAATAGGCCGTTAAGTTTCTTCTGTTTCTCTTATTTTACTTTGCCTGCCCTGGTCCAGCTGATTGATCACATTGGGTGCGCTTTCTGAAAATGTTTGGAGAAAATTATCAGCTGCCAGCTGACAGTCACAGTGATATTTAGTATTTTTGTGTGTGTGGAAGATTGCGAGCACTTGCTTCCATTTCTGGAACGGCTTGGACACGAGGGCTCCAGTGTGCGCATGTTGGCCCAAGTTTATAAGAACATTAAACCCATAAAGTTCCAGAATTGAAAATCTAAAGCACGCCTTTGGAAATGACAGTGCACCTTTTGCGTCAAAAGTTTATGAGAACTTTATACCCGTAATGTTTCGGAATTGAAATACATGTGCTTCGTAGATTGCGCGGCCGCTGTGAGATGCCGTAACGCGCCTGCTTGCTATCGAAAAGCCCTTGAAAGTTTGTGCTCGGATGGGGCTCCCTGCGTTATGTGACTCCAGGTGCAAGGGCTTTGCTACAAAATCCAGCCCGATTTCGCAGTGTTCGTACTGAAATGTCGTTTCGAGCGTGAAAAATACATTGTAGACAAAATCCAGAATGATTCCCGGCGCCAGTGGTTGTTTTGGTCGGCAGTGCATGCCAGCACGAAAAAATTTCGGGGAGGAGCTGAGCCCCATCATCTCCCCCCCCTCTCGGCTACGCCCCTGCCCTATATGCAGTTAGAAGTATTTGCATACATATGTAATGCACTTCTGCTTAACTTGCTCTGCAGGTATTGGAGTACTCGGGCCGCGGTACCAGCATGGTGGACGTTGGCTTGGCACAGACACGATGTCCGCTCAGTACCACGAACCACTACTTCGAGCTAGAAATTCTCGACCCTGGCGAAAAGTGCTGCATCGCCATTGGCCTTGCCCACAGGGTACTGGTGAAACTTCCTTCTTTATGTATTTATTTTTTACGTTTCAAGTGTTATGACTTGCTCAGATTTCACACTTGAACTAGAGTCGCTGACCGATTATTTGAACTTGTGGGGCCACCTGAAAGTCCAAGTACAGTTGAACCCTGCTATAATAAAAGCAGTGTGGAAAGAAAAAAAAAATTTATTTCACTTGAATTTTGTTATTGCAAAATGAGACAGCACAGACATGCTGCAAAACGAAAGTCTCCTGTCAAATCCTCATAAGCCTGCTTTTGCTCGGAACTATCCAGAAGTTCGTTGCCGACAGCACAAGGTGCATGCCATGCGTCAGTCAGCGATAATGGCACTGCGTCGGTCGCACTGGCATGGAGTGGCAGTCGATCACTTTAGCAATATTTCCCATGACTCTCAGTTCCTCATCAACAGAAATGGCCAAACCGTAAACATAGGATGCCACACGCAGACGTGGTGGCGGTGATACTTTGATTAATGTCTCACTCATGAACTGGAGCTTGCAGTGGGGAGGCCCTGCCACCCCCCTCGTTTTCTGTACTCCTTGATGAGCCCCCACTACCCTCCCGAATGCTACCTTGGATCTGCCTCTGCTCTCATGTGGCTACCTTCTTTAGCTGATGCCCAAATTTCTTGGGAAATTTTACAACACGATAGCCAACAAGATGGCTACAATTATTTTTTGCTTTTGAAGCAAACAGACCTCAATCCCGCAATCCGTTTTCCAACTTCAAGTACAACATAATGCAGCCTCATATACCTGAGGTTGACTCTAAGTGGTGTGCAGCCACATACTGATGGCCTTTTTTTAAATGAATAATTAATTTGTGCATTTTCTTTGTTCTCATTTCTACAAATATGCCGTGTGTAGCCATTTAGTTGATTCATTGCGACAATTATTGTGAGTCTGTGTATACGCACGTCATTGGAAAGAAAAAGAGGGGAGCGGTGGCTGGGTAGCGTTCCCCAAGGCCAGAAAGTTTGAGAACCCGTGGACTATAGAAGGTGGGAATTTGTATGCATGATCACTCGTTGTGTTGCAATCAAGTTTCTGTGCCAAATGTTGATGCTGTTTGTTGAGAGATGAACAAGGCTCAACTTGAGCTGTGTCTCTCTCATAGCGGCGAGGTTAAATCATGCTAGTTAAGCCTGAAATCAAATGTTCCTTTCGAACTCCTGTTTACAAGACTCACTTATTCTTGTAATTAAACATGTACCGTATTTCCCGGAGTATAAGACACATTTTTTTTTCTGAATTTTTCGTCGGTGTGTCCTATAGAACGGTGCGGTGCGACTTATGTACGTTTGTATTCTGGAAACACTGCCGTCAAAATCGAATTCGATGTTATAACTACGCTAATCGCTCTGGTTGACTTAATTGCTACGGGTTCTGTGCGCGCTATTAAAGTACTGGGTTCTTCTCGTGATCGCGTTCCTGAGCGCCGTGCGAGAAGGACGGAGCAGCAACGCAAGCGGCGGCAGGCCGACCGCGAGTCGACCGACCCCGAAGTCGTCGCACCTGCAGATCACTGTCAAGATACAGCGCGCGCCGCTGCGCAAACTACGCAGTTGCTACGAGAGTACAAGCCGTCCCTCCCCCCCCTCCTCCCTCCTGCGCTGCCGTCCCGCTTTCCTCCCTTGTGTGCGATTCGGCTCAACGTCGCACGCTTTCATTCGCACATACAGCATATGGCGCGCGGGGATGATGTTATCGCCCTTGGACTTTATACGAAACATCACAGCAACCATGACGGCAGAAATGTGCCTGGAGTGTCCGTATCATTGCTGTCGCAATTATATAGGAAATATGGCACACATACGCTTGCGAGTGACCCGGGTTCACGGAGTGAAAGGTCACTGTAATTTTTTAAAATCGCTTACCAAACGAACAGGTGCGTCTTATACACCGGTGCGACTTATATACGTTTTTTATTGGAAAAACTGCCGTTTTGAGGGGGGGTGCGTCTTATACAAAGGTGCGAGTTATAGACCGGGAAATACAGTACAGCAACAGGTTTCAGACCGCCTGCTAAATTTGAAATGCTTTCTGATGTGAGGCTTGGTGGATTGCGTATTTGTGCAGGACTATCCCAGGCACAGGCATCCTGGCTGGAATGAAGGGTCCATCGCCTACCATGCAGGTGAGCTGTGTTCGCCTTCAGAAGGATGCAGCATACTTTTCTGTAGTCTGCTTCTGCCTTGTGCAGCAGGCCTGTGTTATTTAAACTTGCTGCAGTGACTCAGTGGCTATGGCATTCTACTGCTAAGCAGAAGGTCGCGGGTTTGACTCTCAGTCATGGGAATTTAACGCGAAATGCAAAAGAACACCTTGGGAGCACAGAACACAAAAACACTCGTGTAGTTAGAGTAAGGTGCACTTTAAGGGGAGACAGGGGTTTGTGAAATATCTTTCTTCCTTTCGGACCAAATTTGATAAAAGTTGGTATGCTTGTTTAGTTTCTTCTTCCCATTCTAAATATACAAACATTTATTCTGTAGGTTTAATTTTTTATGAGATAATTAAAAAAAATATTTTTCTATTTGGAACAATGGACAAATAAGCACTACACAAACATATACAAATGGCACATGGATAAATACTAGAAAGTATAAGACACACATTTGTCGAAGCACTTTTATGATTGGGTGATTAGTTCTGATTTTATAGCTTGCTGAACTCCTTTGTTTTATTTGTTTGCTTGTTTGTTTGAGATATATAGTGCAGTCCAAGGACCAAGCAGCTAAGTGCAGGTGGGGAACATGGCCATGCAGTGGTCACACTAAAGGCAAATTTTAAGAACTTGAAAACAAAATTTCTTTTTAATCTGTTCTTTATATTTTGTGCTCCAAACATTTAGCTTCATGCTGCAAAAAGGATTATTCCTTTATCTGTGATAATACTGATGCATCACAGTAAAAGCTTTGCTGGATGTGCAAAATCAGTATTTTGAGAAAATAAAGAAAACAACCAAGTGTCACATCGAATCTAGAATAGTCAGAATTATGCCCAAGTGTGCGCACACACCCACAAAACTTCACCATGCTTCTGAGGCATAGTCAGTTCGGGTATTAGCACCTCTGTGGCGCTTCCTGATTAGTACCAAGTTTTTTGCTGATGCACACTTGTATCCAGAGGCAGCTAACTGGGGACATTATTTCTATTCATACTATTCGCAATACCATTTACATTTTTAGACGGTTAGTAGCACCAGGGATACAACCAGTCTGCCCACAGTTACCCAAATACCATTTTTAAAAAATCTACCCTATTTTTGCACATATAACTACATGAAAAAAAAATTCAACAATAAAGTCAGGGTGCGGGTTATAGCAAATTTCACCTTTAAGGTGTGGCTTCATGGCAGTGCAGTTCACGCTGCCATGAAGCTATACCTCGAGGCAAGGTTCCTCCCCATTTAAAGTTTTGTTATCTTCTAGGGAACCCGACCCTCTCTGCACTATTATTGTTTGCGATTTGATCTTGAATTGCGTACCACGTGATCATACGTCATGAGTTCCCATGGCGCTCCCTCGGTCCACGTGAAGCGCTCCGCGATATAGCGGGGAGCCAAATCATTGTTCGGATTTTATTGCGATAGCAATTACATGGACACTCCAAGCAGATTTCTGCCATCGCCGTCGCCGTGAGGTTCTGTATAAAGCCCAACGGTGATGAAATTGTCGCCACGCACGGTATGCTGTATATGCGAGTGAAAGTGCGCGAGGGACGCGCGCTTTCACCTGGAGCAAATGCACGGCGGAGAGCAAACGCGACTTCTTCCGTCGCACGAAAGGCCGTGGGGGGAGGGGAGGGAGAGGAGGCTACGTTTAGCTGCGGCACCAAATGCGTATTTATATAAAAACGTTGCGAGGCGAGAAGGTGGTAAAGACTTCAGATGCTGCTCGACGAGTGTCCCGTTCTGATATCGTCGAAAACCTCCAAGCCGCCACCAGAGGCACTAGCAACAGTCGCCAGCACCGCGTGCATTCAGCGCGAACATGGGTAAAACGCCGACGGCGTCGACAACAGTTTGTGCGTTGCTTGTGGTGATACATGTCCAAGTTTATACAGCTGATAAAACTACTATCCTTACTCCGTATAGCTCTCTACTAAGTTGCTATCGCAATTGATGCTTCGCCTTACGAGTGAAACTGCAACATTTTTGCAAACTGCAGCAGACGGAGCAGCCCATGCGAGGGCTGCTCCGTTTCTTTCAGAAGATTCTTTCTTTTTTTTTTCTGGGCTGATGTAACGGGTGTGAGTTGTACGTGGAAATACACAGTATTTGTTTGCAATTTCCAAGCGTGGCCACGCCACAATATTGACACCGTGCTTTGAATTTTACAAAAACCAATGTGTCGGAACGGAACGAAAACAAAAACGAAAAAAAAACAATGTTTTTGACTGGAACAAAAATGTAACAGAAACGTTATTTATTATTTTGTGTCGGAACCAAACCAAAATATTTTTTATTGGTTTTCAGTTCAAGGGGAAAGTTGGCAATTTGGAACAACTGACGTCAGGCAATATCGCCATTAGCGCGTATCTCAAAGGTCCACATAAGCGTTTATCTCAGGCGGAGATAGTGCGAGCGATAGCCGGTCGAGTGCTCCAATAATCTAAGCCTGCCGCTCAGTGCACTAGCATAAAAGCAAAACTCAGGGCTTGCGCGCTGAAGAGCTTATCGTTTCGTTTTCTATGGGTACAACACTTTGCTACTGAAGTTTTATTGTTCAGACACCCTGACCAAAACCCTCCATTACAGCAAAGCATTGGCCTGGTGTTGCTTCAAATTATTGAACTCAAGCAATAATTAATATATCAGGGTAGCCCAATCAATCAATCAGTTAAATTTCGTTTAGCCAATGGTCAAACAGCGGGCTCAAGATTTGCGATAATGTCAAGCTTTGTTTTCTTCACATATGGTGGGATGGATGCCAACACTTCGACTCAGAAGCATGGTCAGTGTTGTCTTTGCAATTGAGTAACTGTTAAGCCATTCTTCAAGTCCTGTTTCCATTTCATTTGTAAGCCCAGCTCTCGGCCCTCCGTGATTGTACAGGCACTGCTGTGAACTTTGATGTGCAAGCCATCATTTGAGAAAGAGGTTCACTTACGAAGCTGTCAGTTGCCTTTTGTGCATCGGCATTCAGTCATGATTCTAACTCCCTGATTTTCCGCATGCCTGCATGCTGTTCTCCGGTTCGTCCTCCATTCTGCGTGCCTTTCTCAGGCACAGCGTATGGGCAGATTTCGCCCAAAAATGGTAGATTAACGAGAACATGAAGTGAGCACTGCAGTGAGGCATTCGCAGTTTGCAGCAACATAATGGTACCCGGCCAGAAGGACAACCAGATCAGCGGAGAATGATAGTCGACTTACCTTTGTAGTATACCTGGGGCGGTATTCTGTAAGAGTCCAATTAGTGGACTGTACATTTCGGCTGTCGCTGATTGTCTGCTGCTTCTCGAGCAGGAAAGAGACTGGCTGGCACCTTCCTCCACGTGAAGCAGCAGCCAATCAGCGACAGCCGAAATGGACAGTCCACTAATTGGAATCTTACAGAATACCACCCCTGCACTCTAATTTGTATTTAATGCTTTTGTACAACTTAAACAAACTAGTTTATTTCTTTTATTTTTTTGCTTACCAACAATCATCATGTGTGAGTGATTAATAATATATTTGTACTCTCACTGTCATATCCTCCCAACATTTAGAAAAGACAATTTATTTTTGACGTAAGTGTCTAGTACTTTCAGTGCACTTTGTCTGACAACAAGCAGGACTTGATTGGTTCACGTGCACAGCCAGTGGTGTCTCTTTGCGGCTGACAGTAGCACCTCCTTCCTCAAAATTTTGCACAAATTCAGACACATTTGTTCGTGATGAAACACTCTTACTGCACTGTGCACAAACTCCTCGGTAGAAGCCAATATCTGATACATTTCTCCTACCCGAAAAAGCACCACGAAACGCTGTTCATCTTCTGTACAAATCACAACTGAGGCAGCCATACTTCTTTACTCATTGCAACTGCAGCTGAATGGGCAAAGCATGTTCAAATCTGCACGGCCATGACAAGATAGGGAGTGATGTCATACGAAACACACATATAAGACAGTGTGGCTGACAGAAGGTTCCAGACGATGGAAGTGCAGATAACTTTGTCAACATCATCATCATGCTGTTTATGTCCACTGCTGGATGAAGGCCTCTTCCAATGATCTCCAATTACTCCTGTCTTGTGCCAGCTGACTCCATCTTGTGCCTACAAATTTCCTCATTTGAACACACCACCTAGTTCTCTGGCGTCCTCGACTGTGCTTCGCTTCTCTGGGCAACCATCTGTAACTTTAATAAATCACTGTTTACCTGCCCTACGCATTACATGGCCTGCCCAGCTCCATTTTTAGAGCACAGCTCATAGGTGCCCATTCCTGTGGCGAGCATCGGCGGTGTCGCTCGGCGTAACCGAGCGAACGAGCACAGCGAAAGATGAAAGCGAACGCGGAGCGGAGCACAGCGTGAGAAGAAAAGTACAGTGCCACGGCAAGACGGGTGACGACCACTACGACATGGTGCCAGAGGAGCGCATCTATGCATCCGCGTCAGCAGCGGTGGTGGCCGAGCGGGAGAAAGAAAAAAAAAGAACGGAAAGCTTGCCTTCTCTGCAAGCGTTTCCCGGCAAAGATTACAGGTTGCATAAGCTGCAGTTGCTGGGAAGCGATAACTGTGTGGCCTGTCTATAGTATAGCGCCGTGCATCGTAGCTCTGCTAGTCGGTGTGGTGGTTCAACTTGTCTTGCTTTAGCGCAACTCAGTTTGAGTATGAAGGGAAAAAAGGAATAGGTGACAGGGTGAGCGCTAACTTCCAACTGGTTTTATTTCATGACCCTATTGCGCATTATATAGCTTACGGTGCACCAACTTGCCCAATCTGCAGTACAGTACTTCTGGTTTAACTTGTTCTCAAGCTTCTTTGTTCACCTCGAAGTTTCTGCCCCATATGTTAGTACCAGTAGAATTTGCTATGAATGCACACTTTTCTTTTTCAAAAATAGTGGTAAGCTGCCAGTCATGACTTGGTAATGCCTGCATATGCGCTTCAACCTATTTTTATTCTTTAAGTTTCCTTCTCATGATCAGGGTACTCTGTGAGTAGCTGGCCTAGATAAATGTACTCTTGCATAGATTATAAAGGCTGACTGCCAATCATGAATTCTCATTCTCTTGCTGGGCTGTTGTACATTACCTTTGTCTTCTGCTTAATAATCTCCAGCCCTACTCTTACTCTTTGTGGTAATTACAGTTTGGATCATTTTTAGCTCAACTTCAAGTTGATCATCACCACCACCGCTTCTAAAGCACAGCGTTTTCCTCTCGTTTTCAGATGATGGCAAGATTTTCGTTGGAAGTGGTGTGGGATCAAGGTTTGGACCCAAGTGCCAGAAAGGTAATAAAACAACTTGACTTACTTGGAACCAAAAAAAAAAAAAGCATATTATTTTTCTAGTGTTATAGATACAGCATATGACTTGCAAACCTCTGCTATAATTACCGTAGTTTTTTTTTTTCTTTGCATATAACCTGCATCAAAAGTTTTTTACTTTTAACTGTAAAGTTGGGGTGCGGGTTATCAGCAAATTTTGCCTTGAGATGCGACTTCATGGCAGCACACGCCACACCATCAGGCAAAGTTCTCCGCCATACAAAGTTTCGTTCTCTTCTAGGGAACCCCACCCTCTCCCCACCTTCACGTGTTGAAGCTCCCTCTCCTTTCATGGTCGACCATTCTCTGCCTCTTTTCAGGTCACCATTTTGCGTTTTGGCTATGTTAGTATAGTTAGGGAGAAAATAGTGCACACGGCATCAGCAAGCCAGAACTAGAATCACGACAAGCTGGTCTCGGTGGCATTACATTAAGCGCAACAGAGGCTGAAGATTATCAGTGCAAAAATTTTAGCATTGCTGTATGCAGTTATTTGTGCATGTCACATGTGCAATTTTATCACACGTGTGACACGGACGATCTGTTGCTTACCAGCTCACTGGCAAAAAAAATAATCGGGATGTGTGAACGCTAGTGAAAAGTGCATCTCAAGTGAAGATACGGACGAGTCTTGCTCCGTGGCTACACCGTAAAAAACTCATGAGGGTTTCGTCGCTGTGCGAGCTAATCAGTGTCGACATGACAAGAATTGCAGCTTCCACACCACTTTTGTGCAAATAGAAACAAGATTCACTGATTTATTCAGTAAACAAAAGCTTGTTGATGTTGTAAGCATTTGTTCTTTGTTCCCTCGATAATCTTGATAATTTGACATTCAGTTCATTCGGACATATTTCCTGTCCCGTGAAATTCGAATTAGTGAAGATTTACTGTATAACAGTAGGGCCTTTGAGGTTCGGGTTGTGTCCCCACTTATCATGGGCCTTCAAACATCACTAGCCCATACAATGGAACCTTGTTGATACGATTCTGCATAGTACATTTTTCGGGACGATTTATGTTTTTTTTTTCTTTTCCCAATAATACGATTTGGTCGGAAAATATGTTGGACAATATGATTTTCGCATGATACGCTTTATTTCCTGGTTCTCATGAAGATCGTATCAACGAGATTCCACTGTATTTGTCCACATGTACCAAGTGAAGTCATTGCTGCTAACCATGCGGTGGTACAGTTGAACATGTTATAACACAAGCTCCATGAACAGTGGTTGTTATATCAGTAGTTCGTTATATATGGACTCACCCTTAAGAACTCCCGCACTGAAGGTGGCGTCACAATTCGGCAGCGCTTTGGTCTAAAAGCCAAATTTCTAGGTGTTATTTTCGTTCCTGGTGTGTTCCCGCACCTTGCTGCAAATTTGCATTAGGAACTTCCATCTAAAGAACAAAATGCGGCGTCATATACAGTATAGACCACATTTAACGTAACCGCTTATAGTGCGGGACCGGATATAATACGGTCTTTTCAGACTCCCGTTAATTTTCCCATAGCACTCTATGTATACGCGTATCGCTTATAGTGCAGTTGCGGGACACGAAATACCGGTTACCGTGCGGCTGCCTGGAAGTTTGGCAGTCAACCTAGACGGCAAACGCTCCCCTCAAGCCACAAATACCGTATTTACTCGAATCTAACGCACACTTTTTTTCCGATAAAACAGGTCCAAAAATTGGGTGCGCATTAGAATCGAGTGTGACCCTAAATCTGCGTTACGATATAGCCATCGGCATTTCAAAATGCCCGCCTCGCACACGCGTCGAGTGTAGCTACTCTCGAGCCTAGCTACCATAGCTTCCTCCATGTGCTGCAGTACACATGCTTAGGCAATAGTCTACCGTCTGTCTTCACATTCTCTGCGTCTGCTCTATCAGCATGAAGTACCGAGTTCATCATGATGCCGCATTTAAAAGGAGAATGATCATGTGTGCGGAGACGGACGGAAACGGGCGTTCGGAGAATCCGAAACTTGCGTTCGGGACTGCCGCAAACAAAAGGAGAGGATCTTCGCCTGCAAAGCAATGCGGAACGGTTTCAGTGGACCAAAGCAGGACGTAATCTGCGACGATCCACTTTGGTGATACGATTGCCTTGGCCCTATCTTGAAAGCAATCTGTGAGGGGGAAAGTCTGCCGCACGCCGTGTTTTCGCCGCTTATAGGTCGCGTTTAAGCGAGAGGCATGATAGCACGAAGGTCAATTCGCTCGCCGCACTTCATCGCTCGAACGTTTTGACAGTTCGTTTCCGCAGTCAACGAGCGAGATGTGTTCATGTTTGCTTGTGCGCGCGTGACACCGTGCTTGTTAATTTATTTAGTAAGCGAATACGGAACCTAGAGCACGGTGACAGCGATGGCAGAAATGCGCCTGGAGTGTCCGTTATCGCAATAAAATAGTTGTTTTGGTTATAGTGCAGTACCGTTTATAGTGTGGATATTTGCGACTCTGGCGACTTACATTATAAGCGGTTTACACTGTAGCTCTTTCTGAATAGCGCCCGATTCCGATCGCTTGTCATTTCGAAACTGCAAGCGCAGCTGCCGTTTCTCATTCGAGAGCTTTAGAATTACAACCAGCAGGGCATTACTGTATTCTGTTCAAGAGCAAAATGTTCTAGTTGGCCGGGAGCATAAACTTCGGAAACTACTGTGGCATGCCATCATTCTGCGGTCTCGGACATTGTGGTCTCGGCGTTACGACTGCGCGTCAGCAACATGAGAGCTGTCAAAAACGTTATCTAGTGCACTGCGCAGTTCCAAACTCGTGCAGCACCAGTTCAGAAGTGCAGCCACAGCGCAGCGTGATGCAGGTCGTGCTTACTTTTTATTGCTGGCGTCCAGCATGTGCTGTGATTGTATTGGAAATGCAAAGTTTTGTCAGATTCGCAGCTTTCATGCTGTGAGGAAAATTGACATTGGCTCTTTGCCAGCACTCCAACAGCAAGAATGAGCAGTATAACAGTGTAGAGTTGCTAATGCTGGCTTGTAAATTCGGATACATACTTTGATTCGATTTCAAGCCCCTTTTTCGCCTGTCTAAAATGAGCAGTATAATGGTGTGGAGTTGTAATCTTGGCGTGTAAATTCGGATACATACTTTGAATTTGATTTCAAGCGCCTTTTCCGCCTGTCTCGGAACACACGCGAGGGCCAGGTGGACATGGGTGGCGCTGTTGCCGATTAAAAGCGCAATTTCTGTTAGCAGCATGGCCATTTTTCTCATAGCGTCATCCGCTGCCATTACGCTGGAGAAATTGTCTGCTGTATCGTTGCTGCACGGCATCGGCACTGACAAGTTCAAGAACTGGGCCTAAATGTTTCCTGCACTCTTTGAAACGAATGGCGCTGCGCAGATGTGCCTCGCTTGCACTGCTGAAATGGAATGGTGAAGTGCAGCACTGCCTGAACTACCGTATTTATTCGATTATAAGGTGGTCACGATTAAAGGCGAGGGTGCCAGTCGGAGGACCCAAGAAAAAAAGATTGTCTTATAGTGTGGCTTTCCAGCATCGGCGCGTGCACTGCCGTAAAGGCACACTATAAGGCAAAAGTTGTGCTGCCGTGAAGCCACACTACACGGCGAAATTCGCGTATATGGTGGGGGGGGAGTTGACTTCGAAGCTAAATATTCTGTGGAAAAATCTCACCTTATATTCAAATAAATGCGGTAGTTAATAAAGTGCAGGCGAATCGAACGCACCTAATATCATCATGCAGTTAGGACTCATTTCACAGCAGTGAGCATAGTTGCCCGTTCATAAAAAATTTCTGGTTTAGGCAACGCAAACTCTCAATCGATAGGTGATGCACTCAACTTGCTTGTCCAGTCCTCGGGGGATGCTGTAGGTTCACCAAGGGTCAATACGATAAAGAGGGGTGGACTGACGATTGGGGTTAGTCCAAAGAGTCCAGTGCCATTGCCAAGCATACCCCCCCTGTGCACTCCACTACACAGATCCCATTTTCCCATGAGGACATCAGATCATTTGTTTCGCACATCTCTGCAGGGGACATAATGGGTTGTGGCATCCTGTTTCCTCGTGAGTATGTAGAACCCGATGAGCCGAATGGTGATGCTGTGGACAACGACGACCATTCCCGAGCCGAAGGGGACGACAACGACGAGTATGACTTCATGAAGTACGACGCACTTCCACTTGAAGGAACCCTAGTGCAGGTGAGGACTTGGCACAGTTGTGAAAGTGAAACAAGAGTTTTGCATTGCACATAATTAATAAGAGGACTCGTTCCTAGGGTTCATATCTTTGCATGTTGGCAACAGATTTTGGCCTTGACAATACAGTAGAACCTCGCTGTTACGTTCCCGGGTGCTGCGTTTCCCTGGCTGTTACGTCGTTTTCGGCCGGTCCCGGCAGAGCTCCCATAGAACCCAATTCACAGGTAACCCCACTGGTGTGTCGCAACTGTGGGACCGTTCCCGCTTCATGCGTTGTGAACTGCCGGCCCTAGCGGTCATTTTGACTTTTCATGTCGCTTGGCTTGGTGGCTTGATGATGGGATTGGCCACCCAAAGTGCTGGGGCGACACCTATGGCATATTTTCGGTTTCCGCCAGGAAAAGCATGGCCTTTGAGATCCGTATTTGCTATCAAAAGATGGTGTCTATGACTCATTGTGGCCCTAAAATTGGTTTTGGCGCATAGATGTTCCGTATAAAGTCCAAGGGCGATAACGCCATCGCCGCACGCCGTATGTGCGAGTGATAGCGTGCAAAGGGAGCTGGGGATCGCGGGCTAAATCTCAGGCGCGCAAAAAAGAAAAGCAGGGAGGAAGCGCGCCTTCTTCCGTTGCACTCGAGGCACCTGCGAGCGAGGGAGGGAAAGATAGCGGGCCGCGTTGTACTCTGGCATCAACTGCATACTGCGCGGCGGCGCATGGTCGCGTGGGCTGTATCTTGAAAGCGATCTGAGTTGGGAGCAGAGTCTAGGCAGTTTAGGTGTGTCGGCGGCTCGTAGCTTTGTGCATGCTGTGTGTTCTCGGCGCTCAGTTTGCATTGAAGCGATAGACAACAGCACGGAGGTCACTTCGCTCGCTGCTGCAGTGGCGCTTCTTCACGCCAGCGTTTGACAGCGCGTGTCCGCGCTCATCGAGTGTGATGTGTTCATGTTTGCCTGTGGGCGCTGACACCATGCTTGTTAAAAGATAAGCAAATGTTTACAAGTTTATATGGACGATAAAACTACTATCCTTACTTTGTATAGCTGTCTACTAATTTGCTATTGCAATCGATGCTTTGGCTTTCGGGTGAAAACTACGCCTTTCTTTCACATGTAAGAATTAAAATAATATTGTGTGCAATTAAACACTACTTTAATTTCTCAATTTTTCTTTTTCTCGGCTCTTGCGTTTCCCAGCTCTTACATTTTCTTTTTACGGTCCCGTGAAAAACGTATCAGCGGGGTTCTACTGTATAAAGTTCTTTGTTCGAGCTTTTTCTAACTTGTTGTTTTACGAATGTAATTCTGTGAAAATGGCGTTTCTTTTACCAAGGAGCACCACAAACCTAGTAATATTTTTATCCAGATTTCTGAGTACTGGGTACCTGAACCACACCACACTAGCCAGTACCATCGTAGGCATCTAGAACTCGACGCACATTCCATTGCCACAGCAGTTAATAAGCATCTACGAGTTTGTCCGGTCATTGATATCTTTTTTTTAATGCAAGAGAATTTCTTTGGCTACCCTTACCCCACTTAGGACTGTCTGTATGGCCTCAGTAAATAACCACGTAAAAAGAATTAAGAAAACCTTGCCCCTACGAGGAATTGAACCTAGGCCTGCAGTATGGTAAGCGAGTACTTATGCTTCGTGCCACACCAACAGTTCAGAAGGGGCATGGAATATGTCTGATAGAGCGAAAGAGCACTGCTACCATCGTGCTATCACGATACCGACATGCCTACGTGGCTTGTATGTGGAGGTTTAGCAGGTCTCCAGAGAGGTGAGGTGTGTTTGGCTGTAAAAGCGACAAAACTAAACGGACATACCGTCATGCTTCACTCAGTCAGATATCATCATCATCATCAGCCTATATTTTATGTCCACTGCAGGACGAAAGCCTCTCCCTGCGATCTCCAATTACCCCTGTCTTGCGCTAGCGTATTCCAACTTGCGCCTGCAAATCTCCTAACTTCATCATCCCCAGTCATCTGACTGCACACCCTTCTGCAGTCAGATATAATGGAAGTTAAAGCATCTGTGCTGTACAAATGCTCTCATATAACTTACACAATCGTTGTAGAAGCGTTCTGCCAGAATTTTTTTTTTTCAATTTTTTGTTGACAACTATTGCTAAAATGAGCTGAGATTAAGGTAATGCTATTGATAAAAAAAAGAAACACTGCTGTTCTGAAACAAAAAAACATCATCCTTGAAAGACCTGTGGGGCCTGTGTAACTGCAGCAAATTTAGGTTCATGAAGACTACAGCATAGGTCGTCAAAATAAACTGAACTCACTTGGATTCGCTCACAAGATATGTTTTTTTGCTTAGGGATCAGTCCGACTCGGAGTCATCAAAATTCTTTTCAGCCAGGCTCACTCGGCCTCAGACCAACCACAATTCTCAGCTGAGCTTACTCGGACTATAACAAATATATAATGGGCATGATGATCTGCCTATTAGCATTGCCATCAAAGCCAAAGGACACCTTTGTTTCCTGTCTAGCACCGTGTCGCTAAAGTGATACTTGGTGCGGCAAGTGCACTTGCCTAAAGTGTCAATTCCCCATCTGACCATGGTATAAGTTGCGTGCTTTGAAGTGTCAGAAAGACAGCAAGGTTTTTGTTGGTTGAATTGCAGGTATTCTTCACCCTGAACGGCGTCAACGTCGGTCGGCGAGAGGTGGCTATGCCCCAAGGCGGTCTCTTTCCTACGGTGGGCATGCTGAGTCGCAAGGAGAAAGTCAAGGTAGACTTGCACCCTCTCACAGGCTGAGAGGGTGCAACACCACCTCTTCAACCGTCGCTGCCGCAGCCGAGGATTGCGTGCACTGGCAGCCAACACACAAAGTGAATGTGCCCATTGTACATTGAGCCAAAGTACCGTGTGCTATTTGGACTTGTTTTGGGGAAGCAAGCAGGGACTGTTTTTTTACTGCTCAGGGACGTGTGGTTCTTCTGTTGTCTTGTAACGTCCCAGAGATGTGCTGAGCTGCGGGCTTGTTTGTGCACGTCAGCTGGCATGATTGAGACCGGCCAAAGCAGGACATGCATGCAAGGAAGGAATGAAGTATGACAACCGGTTGTGCCCTATCTTCAATTGACTGCTGTTGACCACGGTTATATGGGGTCCTTGAAAGATGTTTTTGTCTTGCAAAAGAATTACTTGAATCAAAATGTATGGCTCTGTGGATAGCCGCATAACGAATGTAGGCCTTCGGCTTCTGTGCCAATCTATAGGTGGTGTAGCGAGGTTGTTTTAGCGGCCAAGAGGCCAGACGTTCAGGTTATTGCACTCAAATGTGGAACACCATCACTAGCTTGCAGAAGCGAAGTCTTGTGAGCGACGAGTGCAAGAAGCTAGGGCTGACTCAAGCTCTTTTGAATATAACAAGATGCACAAGAAGAGCTGGATCAGTCTCTTCAATGACAGCACTATGCAGATTGTGTATCTTGTAGGGATGCACAAAACACAGGCTGATGTTATACACAGATATATGGGACATAGGCTACTGTGTCTGCACAAATGTTACTAGAAATCTTGGAGCCCGAGGGAGGGAAGATGTGACCTGATGCCACAGTTAATTGTGAAACTATACTCTATTCCATACATAGCAGTCAACGCTGTGGAGGCTAGAGAGAATTCTGGCAGTGGCTTCGTTCGCACTTAAATTAGTTCAATGTTTTTTTACCGCAACTGGTGCGCGAGTGTTTTTTATATAGGCTGAGTATTGAATTTAATCCTTAGCATTGAAGTTTTAATCCTTAGAAACAAACACATTGTGGTATACGGCTGCTAATGCATTGTTTTAGATCATTTTTATTTTTGTTGTTCTTTTCGTGTTTTTTTATTTTCAACCCGTCGTAAGGAGCCTCACGTGCCTGCTTGCTTGAGCGAACGCTGTTGGCGCTCAGCAAAGGATGGACGTTCCGAACTGCCCAGCGAAGCACAGACAGAACACGCGGAGTCATAACTTTTCTTGACCGAACTTCTTACATACTCGGACTTGCGTACTCCACAGCGTTGACTGCTCTGTATGGAGCAGAGTATAGTGGTGTTCAGCTGCTCATTGATTTCTAATATCCGCATTGAGCTGCTTTCGTCGTCACATTTTGCTATGCTTCATAGCATTCTAGGCGTGTGGGGAAGTACACTTACAGATTATTGTGTATGGTGAAAAATTGCTAGTTGTCAAACCTTGTGCATAAAATGAAAATCTTTAATTAATTTGACCATGGTTGCTAATACAGTGGTAGGCGATGCACCTTTAGGTCGGAAATTATTACTACAGGGAGTAAAGAAAGTGGCATTGCATTTGTGTAAATGGGGCAGTTTGTTCTAAGTGCTGATCTGGTTCCTTTTTTCGCAAGAAGAGGTGCTGTTATTGCACTTAGCTTCGGAGAGCCGCAAAGCTAGGCAACAGGCATGCCTGCTCCTCTGCATTTTTTTTAGTGAATGGTGCAGCAAGAAGTATGCATTAGCCATTCCGTAGGAAGTAACCTTGGCTGTGCTATAGAAATGTGCCTTTGCTACACACGTGCTGGCCCACTTGTTCTTGAAGGGTCACACGTAAAGACTGTGGCCACAGTATGTTGCGTTTGATATGTTTGGGTGGCCATGGTTAGTTGACCTCGCCATCTGCGAAATATTTTGTGTCACACCGAGCCTCTCCGAAATAACTACAGAACAATATCTTTCGAACGAAACAGTTAACAATTATTCTGCACCTAACTTTCAAAAACGTAACCGTGTTTAACTATGAAGGCAGACGCTTGGATTATGTATGACATAATAATGGCCGCTTGCAAGAAGGCTTGTTCTGGCTCATAATCTGCAACATAGGTCTACAACTGATAAATGTCACCCTGTTTTGCTTGTCAAGGGCTTTCGGCAGCTAATCCTGAAGCAGAAAAATTGACTGCATTACCACTCCTAATACTCCACAAAGGTTGATGCTGTTGAATATGCTGAAGATTGTTTTCGAATGTGCAACTTTATTGCCCCAAGTTATATTTGCCCTGTGGTTAGAGCCATTAACTTGGGCTCTAAATTTTGGCAACTGATAATGTACTTTTAAAGTTTATTTTATGTGTTAAATGTTTTATGTACTTAAGTTGTCATCAGAAAAAAAAAAAAAGAAATGGTTGTTTTGGTTTAATTAGCACCATTCACTAGCTAGAAGAATAGTTTACTCAGCAAGTTGGTATTCCATTCTTGAGGCAAGCAGCACGAGAAGAAGCTACATCAACTAAGCCCAGTCAGCTGGAGTCATTCCTTGATGTACAGTGGCTGATGACAGCAGAGATAGCCCAAACCTGTGAATGTTCGTTTAGAGAATTCATTGTGCACTGCTGTTTGTGCAAATGCGATCAGCAATGTAGCCACAACCAGGCTTATTATGCAATTTCCAATGTGCTTCCCTGCCTAGTTGCACATCCTACACACACGTAATGCGCTGCTTTGAATGTTTAGAGGCATCTGATTCACGTGTCAGCTCAACTTGTTGAACCTTGTACAGGGTGGTTCATAATGCGAGAGGGAACACTTGAATTGAGTTCCAAACCAATTAATGGTCAGTATACTAAATTATGTAAGCAGCCTTTCCTATGCATCTAACTTGCCCTAACCAACATGGCCGCACTCCAGCTAGTAGCACTGTTAAAGCTGACACAAGCATTTTGAAAGCTTTGACAGTGCGGGTAAAAGAATGCGGCACAAACGATGTTACCAGCCTGCGTGTTGACACCTTATGTTTGTACGCTTAGTTCTGCCGTCTTGGGTAGGTCGAAAGAGATGTGTGGAAAAAAGTGCTCTTGCAGGTTTTGCATATTGTCATTGCTTTAGAACTGAAATCAAGAAATTTGCCTTAAGGAAGTTTCTTCAAAAGAACTGCATCGCATACGTTGGCAAGTGGCATTCGAACTTTGATTAATGCAGTAATCGCCTGTGCAGCATTACAGGAAGGTTTAAACTTGTAGCAGTCAAACCAAGGGGTCTAAACATTGGCTCTGGCGACATCCCTCGTTCAATGACAGTTGATCACTTCCTGTGCAGCATTGTACTTATATAGCTAGTGGTTGCTAGCAACCTTGCTTCGGAGCTAGGACAATGAGCTTTGTTTTTAAAATTACATTAACCCTAATACGCACACCTCATTGCACCCATAGTTTATACCAGCCGTGGAGTCCAGTGAGATATACTGTGCTGATAGTGTGATAGCAATCTATAAAAAAACCAGGACTAGTATCAGATAATGGTTAATTTTATCTGCAAGTGTAATGCCGTAGAAAAGTTATGTTCAAGAAAAAATTCCATAGTTTTGACTTGATAGGGGGAACCACCCCTCCAGAAGTTCAACGGTGGACTGCGGGCATACCGTCAGTGATGTCGTTCTCTCCGTCGCAGCCGAACATGTGTGTAACCTCATAATTGAGAAATGCTTTAATGAACCCTCGGGATTAACCCAGTGAGAAACACCGGGGCCGCGCGTTTTTCAGCTTTGCTGGTTAAACATCTTCACAGAGTGGAAGGGCCGACGACTTTTTTTTTTTTTTTTTTTGCAATAGTGCTTGAATCAGCTAGCCACATCAGCCAGTAAGCAGCGTTTTATTATCCTTAACTCCTTCCCTACCATGGAAAAAATGGGCGTTTTTTGTAGGTTATGCCAGATTTTTTTTTTTTATGAAGGAACTAATGCACTCTATATTTTATGTAATACATAAACAAAAAGCATAATGAAGCCACGTTTCATGCATAAAGGTTTTATTAACGAGATGTATGTCATAAAAGGATATAAATTGCCAAAATCAAGATTGTAGGATAAAATTTAGCAAAGTTTGTAAAGACGCGCTTGTATGTACTGAGAAAAAAATGTAACGAAAATTATGAGATATACAAAATGTATTGACATCTAATAGGCACTATCTCAAAAAAATCGTAATTTTTCATTGAACAGGTATTCTACTACAAATATTTAACTGCAAGCACTGTAGTTGGGCGTGCCGGGCTGCGGCCACCAATATTCCGGGCTGTTTTGCGCCGTCGTCGCTCTCAGAGTCAAAGTCTGACGAAAAAGCAGCATCCTCACACTCGCTGTTGCTCAATCAATAAAATCGGCCGCAGACGCAGCAAAATTACAAGATCTGCAATCTTCCGAAGCGCGCGCACCGCTCTCGGAGGCAGCCATTTTTGCTGTCAACTTTGACGATCATAAACCTTCAGAGCGCATTCAAAAATTACCGCCTGGTGAGAAGAAAGCGAACTGCTTAGAAACTGAATTATAGTTTTCCTCCTCCACGTCCGATAGCGCAGTGTGTCCGTGAGCTGCACGGAAGGTCTCGAAAGCAGCGTTTCAAACCATCTATAGCGGGCTAACAATGCCCAATGGGCGCGGTACAGAAAGAGTTATATTCACTTCATTGTGAATCACTGCTGGAATGTTGAGAGAGAGAAACATTCGTCCTGTGCGGAAGCGAGTACACCAGTCTGTCTTGTATTGGAAAAGCTACCTATTTTCGCAAACGTTGCAGAATGCAATTGCATGTCACCCAGAGGTGCAGTTACGTTAGCTATACCGTAGTCACACACAGCATAATAGCGCACTGTAGTGTCCCAACTTGAGAGCTTTTTGATATGGCTTGTCTCATTCCAAGAAGCTTATGCCTCGTTTTTCGTGATGGTTTTATGTCCTGAATTATACAGGCTGAAAGCAATATTGATGGCAGATTTGCTAGTTGAGGCCAAGATGGAATTTGAAACTGGTGGCTGGGGCTCGTTTCCTTTCCACAGAGGGTTGTGCCTCTCTCTAGTGGCAAAGTTTCTAGTCATAGTTTTGAAGAGTCAAGTTGCAGTTCAAAAGGAACACAGCACAAGACCGCCCACTTGCTTCTTGACAGTGCTTTTCTGCTTCACCTAAACACTGTGCAAGTAAAAGTGGTGTTAACCGGTGAAATACATCCATTGTGTGCGAGGATGGCACCACCTTATGGAGTGCCTCTCTCATCTGCAACTCGAGTGTATGCTTTGCCAGAACCGTGTGTGCCTTTCTCAGCTTAGCAAAAGCAGCAACATATTGTATTTTCTTGTGCTGCTGCCGTGCTGCTGCCGTGCTGCAAGTTTATTTTTGTCTGTGCATTGCCACGTTTGTTCTTTCATCGTCGGAGGTCGTGCTATGCAGGTTTTGTAAGTCCCGTCTGCCACTGCACTATGACGAGATGCGGTAGCTGCGGTATTGTGCATTTATTTCCAAATGTGGCTGAGTGATATTGGTGCCCACACCTTCATACGTGTTGGCTGTACTCTGTTTTGCATACTTGGCAGGCAAAGCTGCAGAGGGTAAAGCAACTTTTTGCAGTGCGTGCATTTGCGACAAAAAAAAATATTTAAAAATAGGAATGCGTTCCTATTTCTTTATTTTCCATTCTTAAGAATGCGAAATATGTCAAAACACTGGCATGAGCAAGCGCGGCAGCAACAGCGAGCAAAGTGACCTTCGTGCCATATATCGCTTCAATGCAAACTGAGCGGCGAGAACAGAGCACGCACAAAGGTATAAGCCGCCGTTGCACCTAGACTCAGCCCCCGACGCAGATCGCTTTCAAGATAAGGCATGCGCGGCCGTGCGATTCACAGTTGCTGCGCCACTTCCTTCCCCCCGCCGCCATGTGCCCCCCGCCGCCATGTGCGTGACAGAATACAGCGTGTTTCCTCCCTAGAACGCAGGAGATAGAGCCGCGATCATCGGCGCCGAAGGCAAAAATGCGCCTGGAGTGTCCATATGATTGCTATCAGAATAAAAGTAGGAGACACGCGGTACGATTTGGCATTTGATAAGGCATCCGATACAATCGTACCCTCCAAACGCCATATCAGACGCCGAATCGTACCGTGTCTCACCTACTTCACGGTAGCAAGTTCAGGGTGCCTTGATTACGTGGGAGAAAAAAAAATCCAAATTTTGACGACTAAAGTTGGGGGTGCATTCATTATGCGAGTAAATACGGTATTAAGAAATCATTGCTTGGAGGACGTTGAATGGGGTCTGAACCAATTAACCATGAAATTTGAAGCGACATGTTCTGTACATTCAGAATCTTTACGCAGCATGCTAGTATTCACGACCAAAACTTAGTGTGTTGCGTATAGGGAGCGAAGAATTTACAAACAGTACAAGTTCTGACATGTTAGTGCCATGTTTTAGTTCTGTTAATGAAGAAATTATCCCACAGAACTTGTCGTGGACCAAAAACCAGTTCTCAGAACACTCGGGAGTGATAAGGCATCAGATATCTATGACTTCACTGCATGCATAGCTTCTGCAATGTTGCCTGCTAAGTATGAAACGAAGTATGCAGCCGTTTCTCTGTAGCTGCTTTCAAATGCATACCTCTGCAGCTCATAACAGTACTTAGTGGGCACATTGTTACAGCTGTGCTCTGCAACTTTGCTGATGGTTGCTGCATGCATACAGCATATAATTTAGGGGTGAATGAGCCAGTGCTACAAGCATCTGCTGCACCCTTTTTGGCATTGCACATTTGCACCATGTACTTTTTCTAACATTTGCTTCTATGAAACTTTTGGTTGTGCACATCACCTTGTTGGATGCAGCCTCTAGTTGAAGTTTGTGGCCACTGCTTTAAAGTAAGAAGTGGGGAAAACATCGTACAATGCTGCAGTGTGGAATACAAAGCAAACTGCTTTAACCCTGTATGCACTGTTCGAATGTTGCTTCTATGTGAAAATGTGTCGCCATTGAAGCTCATTCTAGAGGCGCTTGCACATCATACGTTAAGTCAATGCGTTACAATATTTTCAAAACAAACTGTTTTTTGTGGGGCAGTCGAGAGATTAGACTGACAGTGGCGCATATTACCGTTTGGGATACCGGGGATGTAGACTGGAGCAGCAGCACAGCTGGCACCATCTTGCGACACCCAAGTGAAACAGGAGCACGCAGAACTAATTTTCGCAGTGACTTACTGCCAGCAGTAAGTTTAAACTTACTGCCGACTAAGTTTTCCTTACTGCTGGCATAACGGTGTTAGCAGCACATAACCTTCATGAATGTATTGTTGTTGTTGTTTTTCCTCGACTAGTGCATCTCGGGTAATATAGAAATGTTTTAAACACGTGGTTGAATGCAGTGTCACAAAATGTCGCCAGCCACACTGCTGCTCTAGAGTCTCTGTGTATGGTTAGTGCTCATGTTTACATTTGCAAAATTCAGGAAATGGTATTGTGAGTACACACTGAATGTCTTTAATGCCAACTCTCCTGTTCTGTAACTTTTGTGAGATATCGTTGAACTGCACATTACAGAGATTTTTGTTACGGGTTTTTGAATAAGACACTTCAATTTTCACTGCTAGCTGTACATACAATCAAGAACAAAAGTTTTGCAGACCATGGTTGCCATGGTAAAAATGGGGACTTTTGCCTTGCCCATAGTGCACGGCAAGATACCTAATGGTAGTCGATATTGCATATAAAGCTTCTGGCAATTCTGGTCCACAAACTTTCGTCCCCAACTGTACATTTAGTTCCGGCCAATGCTTGGAGGTGCTGTTAATTGCTGTGGCAAGACTTAATTAGCTACCGCATGTTGTTGACCAGTTTACAGTTATTAGTTCTAGGGTTATGCCAATGTTATTTTTTCCTTATGCCATATTTTCTTATTAAAGTGAACTAGCAAGTTAATGTACAGTGTTTGATGGATTTTCTTTTTTTTTTTTCCCCCTTATTTTGTGATCCAGTGCTTCTGCACACCATGTGTGCAAACAACGAAACAAGAATACATATGTATGGCTCAGAAGGGAGACTGCACTTATGAAGCTTTTCGTATCGTGCTACAATACCCTTGCACATAGCTTTGTGCCTAACGGGCGTTAAAAGCCAACTGCACCAAAATTTCACTTTGGCTAAATTGGTTGCAAGTGAGTAGTGTATACTATTCTAGTAATTGTCTAATGTTCATATTAACAGCCTTTAAATAGCACTTAAGTAGACGATGCATGCAGCTGCTGGTTAGTGAATGCAACGTACTAGTCCCCAACCTTCCAGATCTTTCCCCTCCAGTTTCAGTGTCAAGAGCATCTATTTTTGCTATCTCCTTGTTACGTGGGCTAAAAGTTGTCCTTTAAATAGTGTACATATGTGGTATAGTTAAGGCATTGTTGTAGTTATCTGTGGTATACCAAATGCACACATTCGCTTCTGTTAAAAATCACTTTCAGATTTCAATAACTCTAATTGCCCATTGGGTTTCCTTTTGGAATCACTTTTACTATGTCAATACGTACTGCTTAGAATAAAGAACCCCAGTTGCAAAGTAACGGCAATATTAGGTTTAAAAGTATGCTTGCACTAATTTTTTTTTTTATTGCTGCTGTTTGTACTTCATGAGTACAAGATCTGTGAGGTAGCTAGTTTTCTGTTGTGATCTACGAATGCACGAAAAGGGCTGAAAGAACCATCAACCAGTGAAATACCAACTGCAGTGAAATACAAAATGAATTAATGTAGCAGTACATCAAGAAGCTAGGTTCCTTACTATGTACTAGGTAGCAAAGCAATAACACATAAACCACTAGACGTTTTTATTTGTAATACACAAACCATATCTTCCCCAGTAAATGTCTGCATCATCGTCTACTTATATACACATCTGTACAGAACAAGCGCACACAATAATCTGCCAGAGAGAATGAGCCGAAACAAAGGCGAAGTAAGAAACAAAAAAAAAAACAGGACCAGAGGGGGAAGCTTTTGCATTGCCGACGATGGTGCCTCGTGAACTTCCACCGCAAGCAGCAATGCAAGAGCCATAAAGTCACCCCGCACTTTTTCAACTGCACTGCAAAATTTGTTTCGCAGCGATGCGCCACACTCACATGCACACACGAGGGGGGGAAAAAATATATAACTGGAATGTCGCGTATTTACAACTGTCACTCTGTACAAAAGAGGACATGTCTTTGCGATCAACAGTCTGGCGAGAGAGACCGCGCAGGAGGCTATATGCAGGAGTACGCGAGTCGGGAGCCGCCAGACATGCTCGAAGCTCTTCCCGTCATTTGGTGGTGCCTGATGCGCTGCCACCGCCTTCGGGACGGCGAGGAGCAGGGGGGATGACCACCGGAACTGTACACTCGGAGGCACGCTGTCTGAAGACTACTTGGTGCTGTCACCTGCGGCTTGGTCTGGCTGTGTGTTCGACACCTGCTGCTGGATCACCTTGCGCGTCTTCTCCCCTTTCCTCCACAGCACAATTTCCTGGGGAACGAAACAGGCACGGTATTGGTACATTCAGCTGGTTGCTTTCGAGTGCTCTGCAGCACTCTTTACATTGCCTGGTCAAAATTGAGCATTTGGAACACATTCGTTTAGTTCTTTCAGAGCACAGTGCTCCGAGGCATTCTCACCTTCAACCTGTGAGTGAGGTCACATGGCTGCTGCAACTTCCCTTGTTAGTATGGCGGATGCACAGGTGTACACCTCGTATTGTCCGCCTTATCAGAGGCTGTGAGCTACGGTTATTGCTTGAAAATCTTCCTAGGGTAGGCCGAAATGAAACATTTTCGACAGGAGATGATGTTTGTTCAGCACATTCACTCTCTAAAGGGCCCACTATTGGAGTCGCCATGGGGTACTGACTAGTCAAGTTCAGATGATCTGGCAAAGGCCAATTTTAGGATCAAAAGATGAAAGTTTCGGCCCATAGAAATGCATGGGCGCCGGCTGGGACCCTCAGTCGGGATCGAATTAATCGGAGTCGACTTAACGGAAGTCTACTGTATCATTCATTCTGCAAGGAGTTCTGCACCCAGTTTTGCATTCGGTCACAATGCTCAACCAAAAAGGCTCAAACTGTCTAATTTGTGCCAAGCAAGTGAACTCTTCAGTATGAAAGAACTGTTAAAGATATCCACATCGCTAACTGCATTGACTGATGGTCACAATGAAAAACAACTGATGAGAGAGCCAAATATTGACTTTGTTCAAGCGCTCTTTGTTTATCTCTGTAGTAATGAACTGCCATGTGTATTGCAGCCCCGGTTCAAACAGAAGGACTGAAATGGTTTGGCCACGTGATAATGTCAAGAAATAGCCACATCATCGGTGTAAGTAAACTTTGATGGTGAAAGGAAATGTGGTGAGCAGAGGAGGACGAGGTGACACAATTAACAAGACAATAAAAATCCAAAAAGGTGAACAAGTGGTGAAGTGAATTGGACGAAGATCGCCCCAAGAATGGCAACCTCATACAGGAATAAGAAACAGTTAAAAAGAGTTTACCAAAGAACTATCATTCTTTCAATGGTAGCACTCTTGCAATTGTGCCGAGTGTGGTGGCAGTAATGGCAGCACATAAGCCATTACTGCCACCATTAATACTGAAATTGTGGCAGTAGTGGTGGCAGCATCGAGTACATTATGCCTACATGAACAAGTAAGAATACCTGTACTGCAGTGTGCCCCAGGCACCACAGTAGTGTTGAAAAACCTGTGCTCACCTGTTGTTTGAAGTAGCGGCGTTCTTCCTCATCGACCAGAACCAGGTTGAGATAGTAACGGACCGAGAACTTCTTGTTGATGTCCTTCATGGTCGGTGTCAGGTCATAACCAGCCAGGAACAACCGAATTGGTATGGACTCCCCTGTACAACAACAAACACAGCCACATGAATGACAATTTTGGGAAACAAATGCCATACTGTTGAACTTTTCTCTGAGCCACTATTCAGTCAAGGTGTCTAGAAATTTTACAACAGTGGAAACATTCGACTGATAACAGTGACAAAAGCTTGAAGGTGCAAATTTTATTGTTTTCATAATACCATTAAGAAATAGTTCAAACAAACTCTGTTCTGCTTAGAGCCTATATTATTGTACTTGGATAGCACAGTTCCCGGTGGCCCCCATAACATGTCAAGCACGGCACAAAAAGCTCTAGCATCACTGTGTTTTGCACTAAGCAAACTGCAAAGCAAATGTGCCAAAGCCACATTTCACAAGAATCAGTCTACGGAAGCTCTCTCGGCAAAGTGAATGTTGTGTGGCATTGTTGCATATGCAAAAATGCAAATGAGCTATGCAATAGTATGAAGCTACATCTGTATGCAATTTACTCGTCATGGTCTCCAAAGAATGATGTGCTAACACTCTCAGTAGAAGATGCATTAAGGCAGTTGTGCTCCAAATGAACACTAAAGCCAGAAGCAACCCACCTCGGACAGGTGCACCGTCCATGATTTCATACTTGGCGATGGTCTCATTCTCATTGAAGATGTTTGGTCCTGAACCTGTCGTTTCACGCTTGATGATGGCAATTTCCATGTGCTTTATTTTGATACGGACCAAGAGGAAGTAGATTTTTCCAACTATGACGTCCTTGAGGTGGTATCTGTCGCAGAGGCAAAGGTCGCCTTCGGTGATGGGCAATTTTGCACATTCATGCATGGAATACATATTCCTTGCATTTTAGCTAAATTAGCCACCACGAGCCAATATGCTGTAACACATTATTCCGAGACAAATGCCCCAGACAGTATTTCCTTTCATTGTCAATCTACAGTGTGAGAAATAAAGGGCCCGTAAACCACATTTTAAATGTAACACGCATCACTTGCAGAATGCCGTGATCATAATGTGTGGTGAACAAGGCAGCACTATATGCCATGGGGAAGCCACAAATTCAAACAATTCTGTCCTCTTTAGGCCTTGCAGGTTCTTTTTTCACACAATGCGAGATCAGCAGGGTCGCGCACGTGACATCACCTTGGTACATCTCTCAATTGGGCTATCGACAAGTAACGAAAGGGTGAGAGCCCACTGTGCATTCTAAGAAACGAAACTAGGCTTACCCATTGTGCACCAAAATTCTTGTGGCTGTGTGTTCATTGTAGACTGGCATACATCTGCTACTATACAGGGTGCCCCAGTAATCATGCACCAAGATTTAAAGATATGCAAATGCCACGTAGCTGGACAGAACCAAGGTAATGTTGTTTGCTGTCACTTGGAGACTCAGATTATTTTTTGCATTCCGCCTAATTACATAATTAGTCTTAATTAATCAAGTTCTCAAATACAGTGGAATCTCGTTGATACGATTCTGCATAATACGTTTCTCGGACAATACCTTTTCTTTTCCCGATAATATGATTTGGTGGATGATGCGATGGATGATACGCTTTATTTTCCGGTTCCCATGAAGATTGTATCTACGAGATTCCACTGTATTACAATTAGATGAAAAGTGTCAATGAGAAAATTGTAGAACAACATGAAAAACTTCCAATACAGCTTTCTGTTGCTCAATATGTGCTACATAAAAGTGCTTTTCCGAGCATGAAAGAAGCCCACGAATATACGCAAAATTGTCGCGCGACAGGCCGCTCGAGGCACTTTGCATGTATTCGCGGGCTTCTTTCACGCTTGGAAAAACACTTTTATGTAGCACGTATTCAGCAACAGAAAGCTGTATCGGGAGTTTTTTCATGTATGTTGCGCTACAATTTTCTCATTGACACTTTTTATCTAAGTATAATATTTGAGAAGTTGTCTGAGAAGACTAATTATGTAATTAGGCGGAATGCAATAAATATGAGTATCTCCAAGTGAAGGCAAACAACATTACCCTGGTTCTGTCCAGCTATGTACCGGTATGTTTGCATATTTTTAAATCTTGGTGCATGAAATTTTCAAGCTCAAGAGTGGTTTAGGAGCTCTGACTACATGCACAAAAAGATGCTGCTTGGAGGCTACAAGTCTAATCACACGGTCTCACTCGACTGTGATTGGCTCCCTTCTGTAGCTAGCATAAAGTAGCCAATCGTGATCATGCAATTCTATCCTGATGGCAATCTATTGTGATCAGAAGTGTCCCGTGTGACTGGGTATCAAAACAGGTAGATGCTATGACTCACTTGGACTTGTTGTACTCGAATTCAATGTGCAGGCAATCCTCAATGCCCACTTCCATTTTGATTGATGAGTTAATCTCAGGGTAGGATGAGAGTGTGTGGACTACTATGTCGAGTTCCTTGACCAGGTCAGTCAGGCGACGCACAATGGTGACTCGCAGGAAGTATCTGGACGTAGAAAGGTGGTCAGCATGAAGACGTGATACATAGTGCCTAGTCAAGCACTGTAATTTCCTGTATCGCATGGAGGTTGTTGGACATCGTGACTTGAAAAAAAGACAATGGCCATCTGTTATGTGTAGAATGCTTCATCAATAAGGAAGCCCAGTTCCGTGCTCAAATTTGCACAGAGCTACCATTTTGCAGTGGTTGTATATTATGGTTGCCTATTCCATGCAGAATGAATTGGAAGTTGAATCGGAAGTTCACATCAGCAGTGGCAGCGCCTGTAGAGTGACACACTCACACACAAAGTATTACAAAATGTGCAGTTTTGCTTTCCTGGTGACAGACGGTGCTACTGTTCCTACTGCTTGGAAAATGTCTCTGTGCGAAGCATTAAAGCACTGCAACAAGGCACGTCATTTCACAAAATGCAGTACGAAATACCAGCTCTGCACAAAATCAGAGTGAAAAATGAGTCTGTCATTCAGCCGGAGAAGCTCATCGGAAAGTGAGAGGCCAGTGGCCTCCCTCTCTGACACTAAAGTGTAACAAATACGCAATTTCTCAGCCAGAAAAGTTCCATAGCTCATTTTTAAACTATCTAAACTGTTATACTGAAACAGGCAAATGCACTGCTATTTATACCGGTGTCTCATGGGTCACTTTCAATCGCCATCGCACTGGTTCATTTGCACAGGTTGAGGCAGGTAGCGAAAGTGCCCTGTATGATGCCGGTATTAGTTATTTGGCAAGCCTGGATAATATATGCAGCCATAAAAGCAGTTCCATGTGAATATTTGGCTCGCAAATCAGCGCCTACTACCTATCACACAATGTTTACGTATATGTAGCAGAGAGCCATTGTAAAGTTCTGTGTTGGCTACGGAAAGCTTCAACAGATCAGAATGAACAAAAGTCTGTGGCAAACATTTGCCAAGAGGCCATGCAAAATGGGGCAAGAAAACTTGAGAGAAGAAAGGTTTAGTGAATGACCACTAGTAAACGGATCACACAATGGCAGTTCCTGGTAGTTTTATGACAAACAAGTACGGGTTTATAAATGCTTGCCTTAACCGGACGTTGGAGCCAGTGTATGACTCGTACGGCTTCTCCACATTGACAAATTCGAAGCTGTAACTGGCATTCTGGACCAGCTCTCCAGGTCGTGCCAGTTCCTTGACCAGGGATGCAAACTCGTGGTGATTGCCGCGATCATAGTAAAGTTCTGGAACGCGAAAACCATCCAAGAAAGGTAAGCTAATGGCACAAGGCGCACCATCATAAGCAAAAATCATTAATTACTATACTGGGAGATTTTAGAGCTTGATGCAGTTGCTCAAACGCTTCCATAACATGCATTGATGAAGAGCACACTACCCATGCCATTCATGAAAAATTTATTTTATCCTGACATTGAACAACATTGCCACACCACTAAAGAAAGCAACTTTGTGATGTTCAAAGCATAGATCATGAGTATGCTAATGGGAACAGAAATATATTAGATTTAATTACACATTCAAGGCTGTCTGTCATGTATGAACATTCCTTAATGCAGTGAATTTACTGATCGCAGGATTCAGTGTCAACTAAAAGGTGAATTGTACGTACAACCAGCAAGATAGTGCAGAAGTGTATTGCAAAGCACTTGCCTATCTGTCCGATGAACTCGATCTTGATGCCCTGGTGTTCAAGCTTGGAGCCCGGCTTCTTGAGGGTTATGTTCACTTTTCCCGAAACCGACTCCCCGTCGTAGTAGAGAAGGTGTTTCTCCTTCTTCCCGTCTTCCGTCTTGATCTCGGCCATTTTGCGGTTTTCCGTGCCATTGAGAATTATGTCGATGTCCGCACTTTGCCCGAGCCCAAAAAATGCCTGCAACGATACGACGCCGGACGGCGTGTTGAGTGTGCAACTTCTAATTAACCCAAGTGCCGCGGCTGGACTGGAAGCAGGGGTCAGCGGAGACTGGGTCGGTAGAGATAAGATGGTTTGTCAAGGCTGTGATGTTCGCGGTGTCGGATGAAAAATCGCCCAAGCTTACGAGCGTGTTCGCAGCATCTTTCACTCGCCCGGTTAATGTGCGGAATGGTACCCACCAGTGCTCGCGAAGACATGTTCGCCTTCCGCCACGCCTTCTGTACTGACAAAACTTAGGAGGACGCAAACGTGCTGCCCGAACGTCGTCACTTAACCGTCTTTCTTCTTTCTCTTTCTTATATCCTGTCGCGGAACACAGAAGGGGGGTCCGCTTACTTGTCAGTAGGAAGCTGTTGCAATGCTTTTCACAGACGACATGCAGACAATGCTCAAACGCAAGAGAATTGCTGCGAGCGAACATGATACATTCCATGCATCACGTTGCCTCCTTTCTGTTTCCACATGCGGAACTCACTCCGTCGTCTGCACTTGCGGCTACAACGCATACCAGGATCTCCGAAACCTGTTACACGGCGACGGATCGCAGTACTGTTGCCAAATGGAGGCTGAACGCGAAAAGAAGTTTCCACGTCCGGCGTGCGGCCAGCAGCGTCAGGGCACACCGTCGTCAACACGACAGTCTCCGGATCGCACGGCTCCGATTGCACGGACAAGTCTGCGCTTCGCGCAACTTATAATAAAAAAAGGGGGGTATCGGCAAAAACGCCATGCTGCCGCTCGCGCGCAGGGTCGAAGGACTCTGTAAGCCCGCGGTCACAGATTACGCACGGATTAGCACAGCTTAGTGGGCGTCGCTGCTGTGACCGGCTGGGCAACGGTACTTTCGACAAGACGGGCCCACAGCGACAGCGCGCAAAACCTTGGCTACAACCCTACTTTTGTGTAAAGCTAGCGTTATGTGCGTCGTCTACTGTTCGCACGTCATCAGCAATAAAACGAAACGATCGGAATCTGATGGTTAAGGAGGGTATACAAACCATTTGCACGGCTTTTGTGGCACCGACACTTCACACACCGTTGCTGACTACACGCACCCCTCAAGTCATGCACACTTTCGCCCTTTCCCAAGATGGCCGATGTCAGTATGCAGCAGATAGCTGAAAGAGCTAATTACAAACTATCAGCGCGAGCTACAAGTGAAGAAATGCTGATCTTATCAATTACCTATTACTGCGTGTTAAATGTGCAGTGCACATTCATATGACTGATAAACTAGTTGCCAGCGCTGCTACCATATCCGTATGCGTAGATGTGCGCATGAATGTTCTTGAAAATACCCCGTTTTGTCAGTTTAGCCTAGAATATTATTTTCAAAATTCTTTTTCGTAATATTATGTGAATAATTAAATTTTGGAATTGCGGTTTATGACAAGTTGCAAGTTACGCAACTATCGAAGCGCTACGTCGACTGTTTGCGGCGCCTATTTTGACTTTCGTGTGATGATAGCGAGCGGCGTGCGGTTCCATAGCGTGGTTCTTGTGTGTCTAGAAGTTCTATTTCTAGACGTATGTGTTTCTACAATTTCTACAAGTATGTGTTTGACAGCGCTACAGTCCATCCAGCGATCTTGTCGCACCGCTCTCACGTGCAACTTCCCGCGCCTGTGACATTTCTTTGCGCGACGTCGCCTTATTTGCGTGCTGAAAACGTGTTTTGTTGTGGTGGTGGTTGTGGGCTTGCTGCGCCGTGTCTTCGATCGACGATGCCACGATCGAGATGAGTCGCTGTTCAGTTGTCGGCTGCAGAGAAAGATGCGGTGATGCGAAAAGGCTCCACCGCGTGATCTTGATGCGGCGAGCGGCGAAGTTTGTGGAAAACACATGGGACTACCGTCCCCTGAGTCCTGACAATAACATGTCCATTTTCGTCTGTGGGCGACACATCGTTCCCAATGACTACATTCAGAGAGGAGAGGTTTTGCGACGGGCAACGTCAGCGACATCAGCTAGACCACGTGAGGTTTACCTGAGGCAGAACACTGGGGCCGTATTCTGAAACCATCCACTTCGGTGATAATATCGCCTTGGCCAGCGGCGCCCGCTGATTGGCTGTTTTAGCAAAATTTGATGAGCTGATTGGCTGGTTGAGCACGACGTCATCCAATTTTGCTCAACCAGCCAATCAGTGCGCGCCTGACGGTGATATTGTCGCCGAAGTGGATCACTTCAGAATACGACCCCTGTTTCGAACCTTCTCTCTCTCTCTCTCTCCCTTTTTTTCCTTTCTGCCAGTAAGTGTGAAACATTTGAAAGAATGAACTTGGTCTTGGACATGCAGGTTGTCAGTTTCCTGTACACGCTTTCGGATGGCTCGAAGCACACATACGCAAGAGAACGGATTGCTCTTAGATCGCTGCGCGATAACCATTGTTTTGGAAGTGCATGTTTTACCTCTCCTTCGATTACGTATCAATAAAAAAAATCATAACAATGAGTGTTTTAATGCTCGTTCACTGATTATCGCGCAGCATTCTCCGTTCATACAAATGAATCTGATTCGTGGTGCCCAGCAGATTTTCATCAAATAAACGATGACTGTGTTTTGAATGAGTATTGTAGCGGTGCAGACATGCATTTCTTCCCCCCCCCCCCCCCCCTCTGTTGTTTTGTTGTTGTTTCTTTAATTGGGAAATCTATACACACATTCGATTCTCTATAATTCTTTACAAGTTGTGTAATGGGATGGTGATGCATCACTGCTCACACTGCTTCACCTATAAGAGGTTAAATAAATTGTAAGGTGTCACTCTCTTCACCTGAGTAGGCGAAGACAGTGTCAACTTTCTGTCTGTGTATAGTTGTGCTGCATATTTTGATCATAAGATTATTGAAGGAGTAAAAGTGTACTACTACACCACCACACATTGTTCTGAAAGATCCGAACACAGTGAGATTGGCCATATAATAAGTTGCCTTGCCTAAATCAAAACAAGTGCGTTGTTTACCTAAGGCGAATCGTGCTACTTCAGCAGCTGAGAATGACTGTGTAGAAATTTGTCACTCCACTCGTATGGTGGCAAATTTATTCACACCTGCACCACCTCGTGTGTAATAATTCGTCATACTTTCCAACATGTAAGTATGACACTTAATGTTAAATTGGACTGGACTGGAAAAACTTTATTTAGGTCCTGCAGGATGCACTTAGGGCGTAGTGGGCACCTCCCACGTAGGGACTGACAGGGAATACCTGGCGGCCGCTTTGTGGGCCTGCTGGACGGCCCATTGCTGGTCGGCGAGAAGCGAGCTTCTGAGGGACTTCTCCCACTTGTCCGAGGTAGAGTCAGGATGAGTGTTTCTACACTTCCAGAGCATGTGTGCGAGTGCACTTCATGTTAAATCAAATTACGTAATGTATACCTGTAGCTTTCTTTCACATGTAACGCACTACTTTTTGGTTTTAAATGTGAGTAGTGAGAGAAGTCTCTCTAGCCTTCATAGCATTGCGTGCTATGTATGAGATGGAGTACCACAGTCACTGAGTTTAGGTAAATGCATTTATTGTGGTTGGTTGCAAAGAGTGCAGTTACGCCTTTCAGGAGGTAGATTGTGGCTGAAAGGCTAGTGTAATGGCATAACTAGGTGAAATAAGGGTTTATGATGATTAGTGATTTCAGAGCAATACAGTCAATCACAATAAACCTGGGTACAGTGTGCTATGCTCGCACGGGCAAAACTTATTTGGCGGTATTTATGAAGAATAAATCCCTTAAAATGAACTGGGCATTAGAAATGTCAAAGTTTGAGTGCCTACAGTAGCAAGGTAGACATTTGGGCGAGTTGGTTAGGTTCGATAGTAAAGCAGGGGAGCATAATCAACATACAAAGCTGAAGAAAAGGATGACACGAGCGCTTACTTTTGAGTGCCTACAGTCGAGTCTGAGAGCCCACAGCCTGTGCCATAAAAGCGCTTACAATGTTTTTTAATTATGCGGGTGAGCATGTTTGACAGCTTGTCGAGACATAACCAGGTAGAGTGTGGTATGACCCATAACCCAATACAGAGCTATAGATTGTACAGAGTTGCTGCATTACTTGCACTGTGCTGCTGCTACAAGATTCAGGTTGCAATGGGTTGTTTCAGCACCATCGCGCAGCTTTGCTGTGTCATGTATAGTGCACTCACAATAAAAGTTTGCTTTACCCACGCATAGATATATCAAATTACTTGAAATATCAAACTAATTTTAGCGCACTAACCAATTTCTTATAATCGGGTTTGGCGGTAACTGCTACAGCCACGCAGGCATACCTTGGCGTCAATGTGCACATCTCCACGTGGACGCAGACCACAAACGGCACCACGCTCGAGGCTGTAAAGCTGATTCTCAACTTTACACCTCATCCTCCGACAGTCCTTGCCTATCCACAGCCTGTTTATCAATGAACGCTTGCACCCGCTTGTCACTCCACTCGTATGGTGGCAAATTTATTCACACCTGCACCACCTCGTGTGTAATAATTCGTCATATTTTCCAACATGTAAGTATGACACTTAATGTTAAATTGGACTGGACTGGAAAAATTTAGGTCCTGCAGGACGATCAAGAAGGGCCATTCTGTCTTAAAGGGACACTAAAGCAAAACAATAATACAACTTAGACAGATAAAGTATTCTTCAAAAACTCTGCTGTCGCTAATTACACTGCAACAGCAGAGTTTTTGAAGAATACTTTATCTGTCTAAGTTGTATTATTGTTTTGCTTTAGTGTCCCTTTAAGAAAGAATGGCCCCTCTTGATCTGTGCAATTTTGTAGCATTGAAACTTTCACAGTGATTCCGTTACACCTTTGGCACAGACTGCATGTTTTGCAAGGTCCACGCTGGCCATTGGAATGTAGCTAATGCTTAGATGTGTGGCCATCATAAACGAAGATGCCTGTTAGAAACGATGGCATGGAAATAAGGGGCCCGTACGTTGTTCATGAGGCAAGTTTAGTCGGGCACCACAGCTAAAGGCCCCTCCGCGCATTGTCATTGCAAGTTGCCGAACTTTTCAGTCTCTTTGACAGATGTCCGTTTCCTGCGCGTGCATGCCAAATTCTAGTCGGGGCGTCAGTTGCTGCCAAAATTTGTCTTGTTTCTAATGGCCCAAGAAGCAATGCACATAAAAACAGTGCCAATACTTGTATAATTTTTCATATCACATCTCTCTTGCGTTTAAAAATTTCACCATTTTGATTTTTTAATTTCATATCGGCCAAGGAAAGCTTTACTAGACACCTTTCTCGCCTAAGGTACAATGAAGAACCTGTGATAATTGTGTCTTGGCACTGTTGTTTGTGACAAAAGTGACTATAGGCTATAGCTTCTTCCAAAACTTTGTGATCTAGTAGCTTAATGTGGTAGCCCCTGCTTGCTGTGGTGTGGGCTTTATATGTGCAGCCTGTAAAGTGTTTTAAAATAATGAACAAAGAAGAACTTGTGCATCATTTTTCACAAAAGCAATGTACGTACTAGAGTAAATAGTTTCCGAGTCTTGAATTGGTATGAATGGCTGACAGGTATTTGTACTGCTGTAAGTAACTGAAATTTCCTGCCGTTGGAGCTTAGCAGCTGTGGCGTGGTACTGCTGAACACAGGGTCACATGTTCAATTCCGGGCTGCTGCGGGCACATTCTTTTGGAGGAGGAAGGCAAGAACGCTTGTGGATCATGCTTTTTGGGTCCACATTATAAAACTACAGGAGGTCAAAATTAATTCAGAGTCCTCTCTTATGGTGTCCCCAATAGTCTACTGTGCTGTTTCTGGACATTGGACCCCATAATTTGTAAACTTTTCATTTTTTTTATGTGACTGGTCATTCCAAGATAACGCAAGCAGTAGCAGCTGTCACAATATAGTAAGGAAGCAAAGATATTGTTTACTAAGCAAAATGTGTTCAGCTTACTCTGTGTACAAGCTGATATTCGAAGTATGTTTGGCTGAAAATGAAGTGAGGTTATGCATGAATATTTCAGCTTCGCTACTTTTTGCTCGAGTGTCAGTGCCATAATGGAATTTTATTTATGTTCAAGCATGGACCATTTGCACGCTTTCTCATTGGCTCTTATCACCAGGATTGGCCAGGTAGTGATAAGAAACAGGAATAGACTGATAAGGACCGCATTAAAGGGATGCTGAGTGAATTTTAATCTTGTATGTATAGTGCGGGCCATGTTGTAATGCTCACTGCTACATCATTTTCCAGCTTTATAGAACTGAAAGAAATAGAGTAGACACATGACAAATTCATTGGCACTGAATTGTGTGAACTGTTGCCTGCGCTGAGTAAATCAAACCCATGGCTGTGATTGGTTGATAACTTTTCGTGCCGACTCTACTGAAGTTCAGCGCAACTGTTTCATTTCCTTTTTATAGAAAATACTCATATGCCGCATTTGTGTGTGTGATGTTTTGAATAATCCGAAAATAAACGACATGCAGGTGGTGTATTATCAGTTGATCACTTTTGTTGATACTTTAACTTTTGCTCAATGTAACATTAAGCTATGAAGGAAAGCTATGAAGATACAGCTATGAAGGAAAGAAAAAACTAGGAGGCAGCATTGTGCCAACACGATTATAGTCAAGTGAGTAGGCCCGAACATATGATCGTTACACCGGAGCGCACAGTAGGTTTTAGTGCTTCCGCTCTGCATGAAGAGCTACGGCAGGGCAGCCAAACACGAGCATATCAATTAAAAACTATGGGAAACTAAACATTCTCGGCGAATACCCTGAGTCTCAAAGGCCACATGTTCGGCCAACACTGCTCGGAAAAAGCGAAGAGAATAGCTTTACGAAGAGTTCGCTTGCCAAGGATAGCTGTGTGATCTAATGCTCCCTTCTACTTTATTTTCGTCCTCCATAGGGCTCTGCACATCATTGGATTGGTTTAGCCAATCAGCGCCTGCTAAGAGTGGTACACTTAAAGTGATATGTTCCTTATACCATTATTCGTTATCTGGTCCTGGGGATCGACAAAAGTCAGCCAAGAAACATGCCCCAAATGCTCAGCACCTGTGCCAATGTCAGAATGCTCGACACCTAGCTGCTTTGGTTGTGTCATGGAACACTGGCGATCAGAAAAATCTAGGAAAGGCTGGACTGAATGAAGACAGATCTATGTACCTGAAAAATACACCCGCTGGGTGATGGACAATGAGCTTGCAGAAACATCACTGCAGTTCCTGCATGGTGCAGAGTTGCCGGCGGCGCAAAGTGTGAAAACACGTTAAAGTGCTTGTATTCGCGTAAAATTTCTGAGGGAGGTTCCTATAAACAAAGAAAATTTATGGCTTTGAAAAGAAAATTTCGTATATTTAAAAGGTCTGGGCCATAATCGAACCCAGGCCCCTTCCGCGAGCGTGACGAGCACACTTCCCCGATGCTACGGCGGAGCGATGATTCTGGCTGACTAAACGTGTGCCTAGTGCGTGCGTCATTGTACACGTCACGTCGTAGCCATCTGGGTGACTAAAAAAGAGGTGGGGCCTAGTGCGTGCGTCATTGGGCGCGTGACGGCGCAGCCCAAGGGGAGGAGGTGGCGTCATGAGTGTAAAAATGAACGCGCTTTCACATTCCCACACGTAAGCAGTCTCTGCCGAACTTTTTTTTTATTCTGTGCAGTGCAGTCAGGAAAGTCTAAATGAAGTTACCCTGGCCGAGACAGCGGTGATAACCGTGCCTGCAGCCGCCGAGGCCATTGTAAACAAACGAGCAAGCGCCAAGCAAGCGCCAGCCGTGCCGTACGTGTCTTCTACAATTAAGCTACCCTGCTAGTTTCCTAATGGCTCCTAAACGACAACTTACGGCAGAAGAGTTGGAAGAACGGAGGCGACGCCATGCAGCAGCTCAACGCCGCTGGCAGGCCGCGATAACGGACGCTGAGCGGGAATGCCTGCTCCAGCAAGCGTTGGAAGAACGGAGGCGACGCCATGCAGAAACTCAACGCCGCTGGTATGCCGCAAGAACGGGCGCTGAGCGGGAACGCCTGCTCCAGCAAAAGCGTGAAGCAGAACGCCGTCGTGTCAGCTGTATGGATGAAGAACAACTTGCCCGACGGAAGCAAAGGCAACGGGAAAGACACCGTGCACGAATCCATAGTGTGTCAGCAGAACAAAATCAACGTCGTTCGGCCAATGTGAGTATGCCCCCACAGGTTCTGATCCAGGTTCTTGAGAGTTTGCCAATACCATCTTAACAGCACTAATTTCAATTTCTTCAGGGGAAATTATCAAAAAATTCTATTTTTGCGCAAGTTGGCGAGTGTGCAGACGATTGCGCGCCTTGCATCTTAATTAGTTGCAGTACTCAATTAAAGGCGCAAGGAAAGAAAAGAGTTAAACAAGGGGGGGTATAACCCCCGACCCCCGGTCGGTGCGTCACTGGGCCTGTTCCGACCGCCCCCCTCTTCTCTTCTCCCACCACTCGTGAGGCTAGCGACTACTTTGGTTAGTTCAACCTTTAATGCCCAGTGTACATACAGTACAGTACCATTTTCATTTGTAAATAATTAATGAACATACTGTGTTCCTTAGTACACCAGCACGAAGGTGATGAATTCGCTCTCTGCATGCTGCTAGCCCTATCCTGACGGACAGCTTTTACAGCGAAGCTGTATTGGCCCATTTCGCGGAGCAGTTTGTTCTAGAGAAACGAGATGGCGCTTACGGCGGCGCGCCATACGTTCCCTCTGCGACAGCGCACGAATACGAAACCATTACCGCTTCTACCTTGCTTCTGTGCGATCAACTGTCGGAAATGCAACTGAGTTTTCACTGACGCACTGTGCTCCAGTCATGCTGGATTAAATCATGTGGATTGAAGACGTGTGCAGTATAGTTGGCTGCAAAAATAGTGACTGGCATATATTAAGGAATGTAATGAAAATGTGTGCCAAGTTCGCGGACCGCTGCTGCCCGTACGTGTTTCCGGCACTTCGAGATGTACGGTTTTCCTCGAGGATACATAAATTTGCTCATCCGCCAGCGTTGTAACGCTAACCTTCAAAGAAAGGGTTTCAACCCCGGTACGTCGGCAAGAGTGAGTACCGCCCGTGAAGCAATGATAAAGGGAGTAGCGGCCGCTTCCTGTCATAGTAGGTTTCGCGCACAGTATCTATCTATATACCCATCTACCCCAACCGGCACGGAAACTTACGCCCGCTGTTTCGCCATTGTGTCTAGAATAAGTGAATGGGCGTACACTTGAATATATGTGCACTTTATACACACAATAAATGACGGACTACACCTATAGCGTACGAATGGTCGAAGCTGAATGTTTCATGATGGTCCACGAGAGTAAGAGAGTTACTATCGATAATACATCTTTGCTACAAAGTATTACAGTGTACAGAACAGCTACGTTTCAAGCCTTGTGCGCAGCAAGAACAAATCTACCGAAACTGATCACAACCGCGAGCGATTAGGCAGAAAAGAATAAGATAGTGTGCGCACCGAGGAACATAGAAATATGACGAGCCGCTGCTTCAAAATATTTGCCAAATAAAGAGCGAAGAGCAAAACGCCCTAATCCTGATTCATTTCATGAGCGGAAAGCTTGGAATTCATGTTTAGCCCCGTTTTTAGAGCAAGCACCGTATACGCTGCTCACGCTGTTTGGACGTAGCTTAATCAGCTTCGAAAGTACTTTTGCATGTTCTCTGAAGCTGTGGCCAAAGCTTCGTGTCGTCCACCCACTCACAGTCTACAATATCTCCCGAAACAGGTTTGCTAAGCCACACCGGCGTCATAACATCCATTGTAAACACGGAGGCAGTTGAGGCAAGCAATGGATGCATCACCACGTGATCAAACATGGCAGCGCCCACTGGATCGCCGCGAAAAGGAGATCTGGCGGATCGTCTCCGGCCACATAAACCAACAATGTGGGCCGATCCTGGGGATAGTGCAGAAAGGGTCCAAGTGCGATGGCACGTACCCCTGTGGACTAGGGGTGATGGTTTATATATATATATATATATATATATATATATATATATATATATATATATATATATATATATATCATAAGAAGCCAACAAACAATGACACCAAGGACAACATAGGGGAAATTACTTGTGAATGTAAAATGGATGAAAGAACTGTCTGCAGGTGGGTAACCATCCCACGTCTTCGCAGTACGCATGCGATGTCCTTGCCATTGAGCTACCGCGGAGCTGTTTTCCCATCCACTTTCTGGGGTATTTATGTTTTACAACTAGAACTAACCCTGAGAGTGTTAGCCAGCGCCACCACTCACAAACCATGGCGGCGGATGTAGAACATCCTTTCTGCCGCAGGCGTCACGAGCACGTGATCTTGAGTGAGTGAAATAACATTTATTAGAGGTCCGGCGAGGACGCGAACTCGTCGCGCACCCGGCTAGTCCCACGTCGGGACCGGCAGGTCTAGCCCACCGTCCCGGTCGCGGGCACGCCGGACAGCCAGGATTTGCTTGTCTAGAGCGGGGCTACGCAGAAGCGAGTCCCATTCATCCTTGCTGAACTTGGGGTATCTCGACCCGCACTCCCAGAGCATGTGTGCTAGAGTGGAGGTCTGCCCGCAGGACGGGCAGGCGTCGTCGCGATATGCGTCTGGGTAAACTTCGTGCAGAACGGCCAGACACGGATATGTGCCGGTCTATAAAAGTCTAAGCGAAACAGCTTGCGCCCTATTCAATTTGGGGTGAGGGGGTGGAAAGACCCTTCCGGACATGATCTTTTTGGGTGATGGCAGCTGGTCAATAAACCCACATATGCTACCTGAAGGTATGAATGTTGCCGGATTCGAGCCCTCCTTATGTAATGAACTTGGTGTCATTGTTTGTTGGCTTCTTATGATTAATAATAATCGGGCCTCTCGGTTCCTTTGCTTCTCGTTCATATATATATATATATATATATATATATATATATATATATATATATTGTAATGGAGAGACACAGAGACAGCACCCGTTCCTGGGCCGGCTATATGCTGCCTCGTCGTCTTCCTCTCTCTGTCCGCGCCCGCAGTCCGAGCGCCCGAGCCTAGGTGCGTCTTTTTCTTCATTACAATATATATATATATATATATATATATATATATATATATATATATCCGATATATATATATATCGATATATATCCGTGGCGGATATATATCGTAGACTGGACTGTTGGGCCAGTTGGTGCATCCTATAGTAGTGTCGTTGAGCGGAATTACGTGCAGAAGAGGCGAAGTGGACAGGACAGACGCTCGAAATATCGGTTTATATATATATCGGTTATGCCTTAGCGCAGGTGTCAAAACGGATGATGGATGGCCCATGGTTATACCCCTCGCCACCGCCGATGCCTCTTTCACAAGTGCCAATCGTTGTGCCCCTTTGTCTCCTGACGTAGACATGGCGCTAGCGCGCTGTTATCAGCAGTTGCCCTTTGGACTCGCTATGGGTCGGACGCGTGTCGTTCGCTCGGAGGAAGAAGAACGGGAATTGAAGGAGCGCCAGCGCGCACAGAAGCGCGAATGGGCGCGAAAACGGCGTGCAACCGCTAGCGCCAGCTTCGCTGGACTTCGCTCTTCCCAGGGTCCACGGGCTGTGGATTTTTCTCGTTGGGTAGGCATAGAAATTTCGCTTATGCGTTTAAAAAGCAATATTGCTTTTTATACCCGACGTAGCTGCTGAGACTGTGCGGGGCTGTGCAGTCTGCGTGATGCTAACGCGAGTAGCAGCACCCAGAACGCTAGCTCTAGAGCCGCGATTTCACCGCACAAGTATCAAGAGCCGAGATGAAGCTTAACTGGGAAACAGCTAGAGGACGATCCATTATCTCTGACAAGAGCAAGGTAGGTGCGCTTGACGTCAATGACGCACATTGCGCCCGCTCCGCCCTAGGCGCATGTGGAGGTCAGGTTCTCGGAGCCGGTAAACATCTGGGAATTGAGCGGTGCGTGAAGGCGAAGTCGCGTGCTTTACGAAACGGGAACCTCACTCTGCCCTCAGGTTCCTACGTCGAGTTCATATGTTGCTCTACGGTGCTGCTTCCCGCCAAATGTACCCGCCAGCGCAGCAAGATGCCCGCACCAAGAAGGCGCGTACTCCCCGAAGTGGAAAACAAGCGCAAGTGCATGAATTGTACATTGAACTACAATCACCCATTCAATGTACAATAAATTCATTTTCATCTTGATGTGGATGGATGGATTAGGCTGAACCACAGAACACCCATACAAACTGGCTGAACCCTTTAAATTAGGCGGTGGCATACGCCGCCTGTCGCTGCTGCTAGCAGTGCCACCTGCAAATACCCCTCTCGCCCATCGCTCCGCGAACGCTGGAAACTGGTAAAAGGTGTTTTCTGTGTTCTCCGCTGTTAGCTTTGCTGCTAAATGCGCTGTGAATCTTTTAGAATGCCAAATGTGTGTTGTGCTGTGAAAGGGTGCCAGCGTCGTCGAGAGACCAGTGAGGGCGTCTTCTTCCACACTTTGCCTCCTAGCGCCGCTCGGAAAAGGCAATGGGAAAAAGCCATCGGCTGCACCTTGCCGTATTCTGCTCGCGTCTGCTCCGATCACTTTCTCGCCTCGGACTATTTACGACATTACGGAAACCAAAGGCCCCTACATAGACTCAAATGCACGGCAGTGCCTTCTGTTGACCTGTGCATCTGCGGAGACGTGGTAGTAATCGCTCGCTTTTTAGAGTATAGTTACTGTCATATGAAAGTAACTTGAACTGAGTAAAGTGTGAGATTAGCTGCTAAGGCTGCAGCAGTTGATGTGATGCCGATGCAGCGGGAGCGCAATTGTGAACCTACGGCGGTGGTAAAATCACTCCGAACCGATCGGTCCAACCATCTCTACTGCATACTTTTGGCTCGCGTGTCGGCGAACGTAGATTGGCGCTCGTGTAGGAGTTCAGAAGTGCCTAAGTTCTCGATTGTTTGACGGATGTCGTCTATGAATAACGAGTATTTCCAAGCCAGCGTATATTATGAATCGATCATTTTTATATCCGCTGCAGTCGAGAAAACTGCAGGTTGAATCGTGCAGCTGTCAGGTACTGCCCTGTGCGTATGTTCGCTGTTGCATTCTCGGCAACTGAGGACATTCTCCTAACAAGTGCAGAGATGTTGGTGCAGCACTTGCGTAGCGTGGGAGGATATCTAGTTCATATGACATAGAAATTCTAGTTGTCATAGAGCACATTATGCATGGGTCAACCTTGAACGTCATAGATGTGAATCGTATGGCATTGTCACTGTAATTTGTAAGACAGGAAAGTCACTTGGAACTTAACCCTTCAGCGACCCTTTCTGCTGTTCTCAATTCGGTTCCATTGTATTGTACCTTCGATGCTTCGTTCATGGAAATGTGTTCTAGCGAGATATGGCTTTGTCCCTATCAGAAATGGCTTGTTTCTGTAACAAAACTCTGGGATATTGCATAGTGTCAACCGAACTCAAGCTCCTAGTGACCTCCACTTTAAAAAAAAAATAATGTGAAACTGAATAAATTATGATCCTAAAGAGAATTATGAGCTATTCATGTAGCACATACATGCATGAAGCAATTATTCGTCAGTATTAACCAGGTTCGCACATCAACATGTGGGCATTCTTTGAAAGAAAGATTCTGCAGTGAGTAAGTGTGTGCAGGATATCGTAGCTGCGAATTAGGGATGGTCAATTAATGATTAATCATTCGTCATTTTAGCCTTTAATTAATTAATTGCTTTCAATGCAGGGTTTTTCATTGAATAATTGATTAATTGAAATTCTTTCCGGGCACTTCAAAAAGCTTGGAACACAGTTGTCTACTTTTGTAGGGTCCCTATTTTAATGTTTGAGAGGTGAAACTAAGTATGAAACACAAGTGTATAAATGTTTGATAAACTATAATCTTTAATTTGTTAAAGACTAAATATAGTTGGCATTAGTAACTTTTGAAAAGATAAACGATATATGTCATAAAATTGCACTCAGTGCAGACTTAAATTAGACACATGGCACTAGTGAATCCCTGTACAGTACAGTTAAATAAGAAAAATGGCAGAAGGGAAAGATGAAGTTCAACTGTAATATGCAAGGAATTGCAATATGCACAGGGAAAAAGAAAATTACTGGTTTAGGATTTTAAACCACATGCTCTTTTCTACAGAGCAAAGGAATGTCAACTGGCTGGGATGTTTGGGTGAACCAACACCTTCTTTGAATGGCCATACAGCCAGCATTCGAAAACAAATACTCGGATGCTATAGATTTGCTGGAAGCGACATGAACTCCATCACTGTCAAACATGCTCCGAACCTGTGAATGCTGTGCCATGTATTTAGTGGACTGGGAATGAGACGACAATCAATGACTGGGTTGCCAATAGTACGCCTTGAATTGCAAGGGCATTTCAAGCCTCTGGCTTCGGGCGGCGTGGTGGCATGTGTGGTGGGGGGGAAGAGAGGGCAAGCGCTCGGCTCGGCATCACTCGGGGCTCGGAAAAACAGTCGAGAGTCGCTCTACCACTGTCGCACAGTCACTACTTGCATGCACTGCCATTCCAGTACAATTTCAAAATTTTCGCGCCACTCCTGTCAAACTCTTGGAAACGATTAATCAAACAGGTCTAATTAATTAAATCGATTAAATGAAAGGGGGACATTGATGAAGATTAATCGTTTTTGTGGGATGAATTTAATTTATTAATGTTTCATTCATATTACCAACCCTACTGCGAATGTGCAGTATGCAACTGGGTCAGTGGTAATATCATGTAGCAGCACACATAAGCACACACGTCAGCCTCGGAGTCAAACTTGAGCACGTGCCTAATGAATTCATGCCTTATGAATGTTTTGTTGACTGATTTTGGCTGCATAGCTCTGCCCTAGGAAGCCATAAAGTTGAAGTTAACCGAAAGCTTTGTTTGAAGTAGGGGAGGAGGAGGAATAAACTTTATTTAGGGAAATGAGCAGACGCTAAAATCGTCCGAGGTGGGCGGAGTCCCTAGTCCAGGATGCCGTGGGCCTGAGCCGATATCTTGGCCCTGCTCACCAGGCGATGCTGGTCTTCAGGGCTCGGGCTTGTCAGCTGGGCCTCCCACTGCTCGACGGTTGGTCCGGTGATGGGTGGTGTCGATGGGTTTTGTTGACATTTCCATATCATGTGGTAGAGGGTATTGGGCGCAGAGCAGAAGGTGCATTTGTGAGTATAGCTCGTAGGATGCATGGCGTGAAGTAGGGGACTTCAAAATACAATGACATGATAGCGGGCCAACACAAATATTTAGATTTATTTGCATTGACCAGGATTTTCAATGATCGCTGGTCAACCATATTTTGTTGCTCTTTTCCAGGCAGTCCTCTGCTGGTTGCCTTTTTTACTTGTTAGTGCTTGTCTTATTCGTAGTTGCTGTGTAGTGGCTATTCTGCATGAACTGTGAGGCTGTTACATCTGGCTTAAGTTGGATCCTTCTTATGAGAGTACATTGGTACTGTTATCAGTTACTGCTACTATTGGTGATCGCATCACTAACACACTTGCTCTACTGAAGGCAATGTTGGTGTTTTGTTCAAGGTGGCTAGTTTTTAATTTGAAGCTAATGAATAACATGTGGAGTGTGACTGTGCACTCTTAATTTCACCAGCTAACTGATCTCATCATTAAAATATAGCATGGGAGTTCAATTTAGAAGAGCTATGTACCAAAATGCACCAGCAGTGTGATGACAATATTGGTATAGCTGTCTGTAATGTGAAAAAGGTGTGAAGCTCCTGGTAGATGTTTCACTTCATGCAGTTAACAAGCAGCATCGTATTGGTTTGCAATGTCATTAATCAGTGGGATTTTGCCAAGCAAGGTTGCAAACTAGTGGATGGTTTTTCTTTCATCACTACCATCAGTATTTCAAACACAGACGTACATCAGTGTGGTATTACTTACTGTAAAAGAAGAGCCCTGCTACTGTAAACCAGTTCTAGCCAATTGAAATGAGTACTATATTACACACTAAGTGGAGTTGGCTTGAGTCCTTGAATCCACCAAGGATGCATCCTACAGCTGATATCACAGAATGCAGCATTCTAATTGCAAACTTGGTTACTGGCGGCTAAAGCCCTCTCAATCGACGCGCCTTCATCTAGTTTGCTAAGTAGTGCCATCCTTTGGTTTGCGATGATTGCTTTTTGATAATCATAAAACTGTTTTCACTTCTGCGCATTGTGCATGCCTGTTCAGCCTATTACGTTTCAAAAGGGAGCAGAAAAACATGTTCTGGTGCTTTGGTGCTAGCCTGGATATGAGAGAGTAAAACACGATGGCTCTTCCACTGCGTGCCTGAATCAGCTTTGAAAGAGTCGCCGAGCATCTCGTGGGGCACGAAAAAGGCACTAAAGTGTCGGCACAAGTCGTGAGCTTGGAGAGCAATGGCAGCTAAAGAGAGCGCTTTCCAAAAAAAAAAAACCATTGGATGTACTGCGGTGCATCGGGAGACGACTTCGAAATACCAGATTTCAGGCTGACAGTTCTCTGAATAGTTGCCCCTATTGTTGTAGATACATGCAGTGAAACAAGAGCCACCACAGAGCCCGACGACTTCGGCAGGCGAATCCGGCGACAGTTCTGAAACATTACCCAAGGTGAGCTACACCAGTTGCCATTAGTATGAAGAGCCAATTCTCCTTAGGAACAGCAAATGACACTCCACAAAATGGTATTGAACAATAGTGCTTGTTCATATTTACTGCAGTGCACAGGTACACTTATCAAGAGTAGAATGATGGAACAAAGACATAAGAAGCACAGGCTTGTCGCTGTTTAATACCAAGGTGCAAGAAAAGGTAAACACGTGCGTAAAACAATTCTAACTTGTTACGTCAGACGCTGACAGCAACTATTTCGGATACATTCAGAGAATTCAAGAGTCCATAACACACAATTTCTGTAGAAAAATATAGTAGTGGAAGAAAACATAATCATTGATAAAAAAATAAAACATACCTTATGAGACGCCTCCTGTCAACTGCTGGGTGGACATCTGCTGGGTGCTGGGGCTTGTGACGGGCGCACGATCTGAGCTCTGGTGAGCGCGCTTATAACCTCCAGCAGTCAGAGCCACCTTGGCTTCGCGGGAAGAAGATCTAACTTTGGCTGTTTGCAATCTCAGTGTCGTTCTAGAGGGACACAGCTGAGTCCAAGAATTCACATCTCCACAATCTTTATTAAATATATAAAATGCATATCTTATGAGCTCTGTAACGGCTATATATTCTTCCGGCATCATTGCCCATTTTGCCTTGTTTCAGAAATTGTTGTTAACCAACTTGCGCATTTGCCTATTTTGCTGCTGCAGATATGTTTTGATCTTTTGCATACGTGAGTGTACATATTTTTTTTTCTGCTATGAAGTTTCCTTTCCAGACTGTTTCTTTTTATCAAACCCTTGATTGCAGAAAAGGATGGTAGGTTCAACTGCAGGCTGGTTCCTTTATGCAGGCTGAGATCAGAAAGAAACCGCGACACCACTGTGTAGTTGTTGGTTGCACCAAGCCCACCAAGCCTCTGCATCGGATGCCCCAAAACCTCGAGCTGCGGCGCATGTGGCTGGAGAGAATCGGGCTCCTTGAGTCAGAGACACGGACCTTCCTATTCGTGTGCCAAAGGCATTTCGCTGCCGATGCTTACACGCTAAACCCAGATCTTCTGAAGGACATGGGCTTCACAACTAGGTACTATCTGCGGGCAGATGCAGTGCCGTCCCTGTTTCTTCCCAGCGACCCAGTAAGTGCAGAACATTCCTGTAGAACTTTTTAATTCAACGGACCTTTCCCGTGAAGCAGTTTGCCAAGCTAATGTCAGCGTAGTCATTTTTGCAGTCGGCACATATGAGCACAGATAGGGAGAAAACCGTGTGCTATAGACAAGCACCGACACCCGCAGCTAGCATCTTGATTTTAACCATGACCGGTGCCACCATTTGCTGGGTAAATGTCCAATACAGAGAACTTGTGAATTAGGAAAAGTTTATTCATTTCAGTTGTATCCACAAAGCATGTCAAAATACAGAGGTACATTACTATACAGGGGGAGGTCCCAAAGCAAAAGCTGTAAGTGGGATCTCTTGACAAATGGATAAAGATAAGTACAGAATAAGATGAACCTCACAAGTAATATAAATACTATAGAGATAAACTAGGTGCAAGTAAGTGAAAAAATGTGTGCAAAATAAGTATAATGCCACAAAAAACTTGTAACAGAAAAAGAAAAAATGTATTTGCACAGAAATATAATAGGCAGCTGATAACAAAACATCTAACAGCAATATAAAAAACAACATTGTTTGTGGAGAATTTGACAGAAAACTTTCTAGAATTGGCACCCCACGAGGTTTTTGCAGTTTACTAGCTAGGAAAATGCAATTGCTGATAATGTATTGGCATGGTCCTGCTGGGCAGTGGCGTGCAATATAAAGGTGGTTATATTAATATTAATTCAGATTTAATTGCCTCTCTCCCCCACCCCCGTTCCTTATAACTCACAGCCCAGTTTCATGGCCTCAAACCTCACAGTTTAAACACATTAACATGAACCATATTTGACAAATAGATTTATTCTGGCTTGAGGTTGACTTGATCTCCTGCAAGAGCAACATTGAAGGATGGAAAAGGTTCAAGGGACACACTAAAATTTACATACCTTTTACAACTGCTTGCAATAATTAGCTGTGTATTTGGTCCTTAATCCAGCTTGGCCAACCTTGAAGCCGACTTCAAATTGTGCACATCTGACCGGTGTAGATGTTTGAAATAACTGCACACGTGAAGGCAGTCTGTACAGCTGTACTTATTGTTGCAGAAGCAGGAAGTGCAGCAAGAAACATTGCAGAGACAAACAACAGCTGAAACACAGCCCCGGGTGAGTTATGCTTGGGGGCACACTTTTGAAGTACTAATAAAGAGTTTTAGTCCATATATGTATTTTATTTATGGAGTACTACAATAAAAACTCGTTATAACAATGTCCCACCCAGCACAAAACTTTCTTCATTATATCCAATATTCATTATCAGCATACACGCTGATATCGGTGCAACAAATTCCAGAATTTTAGATTTAGTTTGCTATATCCAATAATTTGTTATATTCATGTTGTTTCAGTGTAGTGCTGTAGGGGGTTAGTTAAAATGTAGACATGAGCAGCCACGTCAGTGATGCCATCTTGTGGCACAGCCATCAACCAGAGATGACCCCCTTAGAGCACAGCTGTTATTGCAGTCGTCAACAATGTTTGAGTTAGCTGCTGGTGCATAGAGTCGGTAGCAGAATAATCATTAACATTCAGTCCTTTCTTAATTTCCTTCAACAAGAACGCGAATGCAACAAAAAATATTTCTGATGGTTAGACAAAGTGTCACAAAATGTCGCTGTCAGCATTTTTGCCGCCAGTAACCTGGTTCCTAGGGAACAAGAACTGCTGCTCCACAGACTGGCAGGAAGCATGGAGGGATAGTGAGTGCTTGTTAATAGGAAGTGCATAGGAACATTCAGTGTAAATAACATGACGGAACGAAGCCGTATCGGGGCAGAAAAAAAAGCACTAATGTGACAGGGCCTTGGCATCTTATCATGACACTTTTCTAGCTTAGCCCTGTCACCATCCATCTGTAATAACTTGCCAAGCATGTCCTTGTTACAATGTATTTCAAAAGCTGAAATTAATGCCGTATACCATCTTGTGTTTGGCCTGTCACTCATACAAGTGCAGGCGCGGATCCAGGGGGGATGTCCGGATGTCCTGACCCCCCCCCCCCCCCCTCAGATTTCTGCTTCGCCCCCTCGCTGACAGGGGGATGGCCCTGTCGCAAAAAAAAATATGGCCACCAGCATTCTTCAAAAGTATTTTTCGCGAGTACCAGTGGTATCAGCCATGTAGAAGTAAAGCTAGCTCGCTCACAAGCTTAGTTGTATTCCGTAGGGGTGTGGTGTCGCGAAGTTGCCGTAGTTATTTTTTCTCATGAACACCTTGGACCTCCTGGCGCCGGCCGTGCCTTACTCTTCCCATCGGTGGCGTCGAATGAACGATGGGACGTGCCTTTTGCCAAGCACGCAGATGTCCGCGCGAGCGCCTTCGCAACTGATCAACTCAGTTCCCGATTGGGGTGTCATCGGTTGCCTCATTGGCTGCCATCGGTTCCGCGACCAACCTGCTTAATGAAAGAGATCTCTCGCTGAAGTGTTCATATATAAATAATAACAACTAACAGCTAAACTAAGAACTACGCATAGGCACCTTTTTTTAACTGTAGCACTAAATGTTATCAGTTACACGTTGACAATATCCAGCACGAGCACAGTACCGTTCGTACGCTACAAGTTTTTCATTGTAACTTCGCAGTTTTATTGTCGTACATTAAGCATACCAGGCTCAAACCCGCCGGATCCGTTTATCTGAGTGGCCGTTCTCGCGGAGCGGGGCGAAGCCTCGAGCAGCGGCTGCGAAGTGGGGGAGCGTGACGTCAGCGGCCAACGCCAGCGCGCGGGTGTTGGCCGCTAACCACGCGTGGTTAGAGAAACGGGAGCAGATGCGCGCCTTGTGTAAAAGGATGACGTCGCGTGGGAAGCAAAACATGTAGACGCTGGCTCGCGCTCTCGGCTACTAGGCCACATCGTTCTTGTAGGTGGCGTCGTGAGTCTTCTTCATACGCGGTGATTCGCATATCGTAAACAACCAGCGTAGTGGTTGCCGCGTTGGAGCTCCAAAGCAAACGAAGTTGTCTCAGCCGAACACAAAGAATCTTCTTAAGGAAATCAAGATGTCCCAACAGAACTCCAAAGATGGACCCGTGCTTACGCATTTATAACAAACCTGCGACAGATCATCCCAAATTTTATTTTAAGAAACAATACAGGCTAGATATACCGGGTGTTCAAAACTAAGCTTTATGGTGTTCTTGAAATTAGGCACTGGGAGGCACGTAAAGACCACCTGGGCAAATAAGTTATGTGGCCAGGGGGACACAAAGTGAGATAATAATTATTGCTGTCAGCAGCCGAATATTACCTAAAATTGAATAATTATTTATTTATCGACTGCAGTAAGTGTGTATGTTTGTATTGAAAAGTTAGAGGCAGCCGTGTTTCTACACAGTTTCACTTAATAGAATTCTTCTAGCATGTCTATTCTCCGAGATATCCAACTCCAAATTTTAATTGTCGTTCGCATGATTACGCATGCAAGAGAGTGAGGATTGGCGCAAAGCTCCTCCATGATGTGACGCGGCTGTTGGGTGCGGCATTTAGTCTGACAACGCGGCGGAGGCATTGGCAAAGATAATAACTGTCCCCCTTCCCCTGACGGCTGGCGCAATAAAAGAAATCGAAGAACCCGTAACCGTAATCGCAGAACCCGACCGCGCAGCCTGTAAAGCTGGCGGCAGCTGCCATGCCGAGATAATGGCGCGAGCGGAGAAGCCGGAGGGCAATGCGCGTGCGTAATGGTGACTAGACGACCGGGCATGGTCATTTCCTGGGCTACGCAAATAAAGTGACTGCTGATTTGCAAGTATTGTAAGTTTTATTGAAATCAAAAGCAACAACTACACCATCAACAACAGAAACCTTTTTAGCTATGCTAACGAATATTTCATATATACTGCCGTTTTAAGTTTGATGTTGTCATGCACGAATCTCATGACAACACTTCACCCATCAGGATGTCAATGCCCTAAAAACGTTCAAAATGCCTCCCTTCCACAGCAACGCAAAGCATAAACCACTCCTGCGTCGATTCCATAACTCCTCGCAGTACGACAATAGAAATTTGGAGTCGGATATCTCGGAGCACGAACACGCTAGAATAATTCTTCCGACCGATACTGTGTATAAACACTACTGTCTTTAAGTTTTCAATACAAACATACCCACTTACTGCAGTCGACAAAAAAATAATTGTTCAACTTAAGTGAATTCGGCTGCTTACAGCGATAATTATCCTCTCACTTTGTGCCCACCTGGCCACATAAGTTATTAGCACAGGTGGTCTTTGCGTGCCTCCCAGTGCCTAATTTTAAGAAAACCATAAATCTTAGTTTTGAACACCCTGTATCATCAGGCACAGCTGCCAAGCACATGGCTGTATTGGGTAACGTCCTTTTCCTTTATGCTCGGAGAAACCGATACCTAGCTTCGCTATAGGGCTTCTTCCTCTTTCTGGGGTTTTACGTGCCAAAACCAGTTCTGATTATGAGGCACGCCGTAGTGGAAGGCTCCGGATTAATTCTGCCAACCTGGTGTTCTTAAACTTGCACTACAACGCAAGCACACGGGCGTTTTTGCATTTCGCCTCCATCGAAATGCCGCCGCCGCGGCCGGGATTCGATCCCGCGATCTCGTGCTCAGCAGCGCAACACCTGAGCTGACTGAGCCACCACGGCGGGCTACAGGTGTTGCTCTAGCCGTATAAAACGCGGGTTTATTGTGAGCAGAAACGGTGTATTTCGGTTAATGAGAAAGGCTACTATCATCATCATCATCATTGACAGAAGCTGACCCCCCCCTCAGAAAAAACCTGGATCCGCCCCTGAAGTGGTGCTGTAATGCTCGTCTTGCTGCAACATATTTTATTTTTCTTAGTATAGCAAATGCTAAACTGATGCATGATCCAAAGAAGAACTTTATATTAAACATTGTCTGCTTCCTCAAACACTTGCATTGTTCTGTCCGCTGATTTTGTAGGGTAGTTGCTTGATGATAGTTGGGTTCCTCTTCCAATTTCACGCCACACTCACACAATCAGCAGTGAAGAAGAGGGCAGAATTTTGGGTTCGTGTCAGCGAGCTAAACCTTTGATGACCAACACAAGAAATGTAGAAAATAAAGAAAGAGAAACAATGCTGTTCAAGTTATTAAAAGTTAAGCTAGGTAGCAAACAAGCTTTCTCTCTGCCTGGTCACCTGTCGAATCCACCCAACAAGCAGATAGCCGTCTGAAAACAAGCCCAAGTAGTAGGAGTGTTTGTTGAAATAAAAAGAACTTTCTATTCAAATAAAATACAAGTTGTCAGAAACACAAGCTTCAAATATTGAATCAAATGCCGATTATTATTTCAACTACTGAAAGTGCAAAAAGAATGCGAATTGGAAATGCTCCAAAAGAAATCGTTTTCTTCAACATACGCAATGGTACTTTGAAGTTCATTCAACTGGAAAGCTTGTTTGCAAAGGTTGCAAAGTTTGCAAAGGTTTAGCAAGAACAAAGTAGCAGCAAGACAAAACCTCCTCTTAAAGCTGTCCGGATAAAAACACTGTCACTGTGTACATATTGTTTGAGATGGAACAATCTGTTGAAAACATGAAAGAAGGACGGCAAGAAATTGCATTGATTGCAATGCTTTTACGCTGCACTGTGCAAAGATGCTCTAGTCCCGGCTACAAGGAGATTTCAACTCTCAAGAAGAATAAGGGATAAGCGTTTCCAAATAGTGATTTTTGTCAACAAATCCAATCAAGTAGTGCCAGCAGGCAACCAAATTGAATCACATATGGTATACTTTTAGAATAGTTCTTGAATAATGAATTGCTGTTACTTCTCACCATTAACATAAGATTATCTTTACATCCTAGTTATATTCACTACATTGGCAAGTTTCTGTCGCTACATTGCACATTATGCTAGGTTGTTTATTAAATGCACAAATGGCGTACTAGAAGTAAATAAGCAGTTTATTCACATACTTGGAACTCATTGGCGCGAGCGAATCATTGCAGTTCAGCCGGAAAAGTCTGGCTGCTTGAGCAATGTAGAGTGCTCCAATTCATAGCTTCTCTTGTTTTTACTACCGCTGCTGGATAGAATTTATCACTGTTTTGCTCTCATGCACAGTTGGCGGTTTAAAATATTCAAAAACTATTTGTATTTATGAATAGTGGCTATATCATTTGAAAACTGAATATAGGCAGCACTCACAAAATAAACGTCACATGGGCCTTCAGCTCTAGTATGGGGAAAGGCAGGGGAGCAGTGCTGTTCGCAAGCGCTTATTGAGGCAATGGGAGGGAGTCTCTGCTATGGGACGAGTAGCTAACCTCTTCTCACCATCATCTCACAACATATCATTTGCTTCTGTTAATCACCAAATGGTTTTCAAGAGTTCTTGCATTAGTACACTCCCTTACAACTTCTACTGTACAACCAAATTTTCTGGTTAGACCTTGTGAGGGGCCCTTCAGTAGGGAGTACATACTGTACGCAGTAGCACTACGAATCTGTGGCTGAAGCTTCGACCCGTTTATGGCTCTGCAGGCTCCATTGCGGCAGTATGGCCGTCTTCGTCCGAAAGGCACTGTGAGCACACAGACTGCCCCTTATCAACGTACAGTTCGTGCACAGGCCTCTCCACTGGCTAAGGGAAAAGATTCTGGTAAGTGGGTCCGCATTTCAGCAGTCGCAATGCTTGCTTGTTTGAAATTTAAAATGGTGATTAAGCCTCTTTCTTCCATACCTTTTTTTTTTTTTTTGCTTGCTATATGATTGAAGAAGCAGTGCAACCATTCAAAACAGGTCAAGTTAGTAAAGGTATGTAATTAATTAGTAGTTACATATGGAGCTGAAACAGTTGACAACGAAAATGTGAAAGAAACCTTCGGAAGGTATAATGACTGGTGGAATGAGAATGTTGGGCATATTATTCAGAAGCAGGAAGATGGCAGTATATATATTTGAGAGCAAGGGGGGGTAGCTGATACTCTAATGAAAAAAATAAATTCTGGGGTTTTACATGCCAGCACCATGATATGATTATGAGGCTCACCGTAGTGGGGAACTCCGTAATAATTTTGACCATCTGGGCTTCTTTAAGGTTCCCCTAAATATAAGTACACTAATGTTTATTTGTATTTCGCCCCCGTCGAAATGCGGCTGCCACGGCCGGGATCAAACTCGTGACCTCAAGCTTAGCAGAGCAGCACCATGGCCAGTGGGCTACCGTGGCTGGTAGCTGGTATTCTAGCCAAGATTAGGAGTAACTGGAGTTGGGCAGGCCATGTAGTGCTGGTCTACTAGAGTAACAAAGTGAATGGAGGGGAAATGCACTCGTGGGTGGAAGGCGACTAGCTGGTGTGGTGAGATTAGGAGATTAGCAGCTGTAAGATGGACTTGGCTAAAGCGAACAAGGTTTCTTACCTCAAGTAATGATGATGACTGTAAAAGTTATAAAACTGACTCAAAGGCAAACATACGGCAAAGCTCTGCTTGGTTGGGGAAAAATAACTGGATTAAAGGTCATAAAACCCCAACCAAGATTTTATTAAAAGCCCCCCATGTTTCGGAATTAGTCCTCCAGCTCCTCCTTCAGGGATGAGATGATGAGAGGTGCAATGACGCTTATAAGTGTTTTGTGTGCCCTCCTGGCAGCGGCAAGTGTGCAGCGACCTTGATCAGACCTTGCATATAAATTGTCAGGAGAATTCCCAAAGAATGGTTCATCTTTTCCCAAAGAATGGTTCATCTTTTCCCAAAGAATGGTTCATCTTTTCCCAAAGAATGGTTCATCTTTTCCCAAAGAATGGTTCATCTTCCCAAAGAATGGTTCATCTTCCCAACGAATGGTTAATCTTTTGGGTCGTTTTTCGGGGTGTGGCCACAAAAGTGGCACACTAAATTTAAAGTTAATCTCCAAAATAACAAATTTACTGTTGTTGTCGAGAGCAGCTTCTTCAGGGCTGTAACCACACAAAACTGCTGCAGGCATGCAGGTGGACCTCGACTTTGGCGTCTCGGCAGGAACCCAGACGGATGTCCTGGCAGTGGTCACATGCACAACACAGAACACCGAGCAAAATGCTGCATCTCCATCGGTACTTGTTTACGCTTCCAACCATCTCGTCTATCAACATCTGCTTCATTCCAGAAGGAAGTAGCGAGACCGCACATCTTGACACCTCAACATGTGCACTACTTTCGCAGGATCAAACGTGCGACTGCAGCTGCCATCGAGTGTGCCACTGCAGTTGCCAGAAACGTGCAGTGAACACGATAGCCACACAAACTACTACCATTGAGAGCATGGTCAGCATGGGGACGTCATGATAAACTGTTGTAAGTGATGTTGGTGTCATTCTAGCACTTGTGATGCCGTTGACCACATGAAAATTGACAGTGGCTTTATTCCACTTGATGTAGCATAGCTTTCCTCCTATTGGCACTTGACCTGTTCATTTGTGTCTCTTCATCTCCATTTTTTTTTTTTCGCGCCTTAATAATTATACCAGTTTATTCCATTATCGAACTAGGAGTGGGACCACTCTAAGGGATGCTAAAGACTATAATGTTAGGTTGGATAAAGGTGATGCCAAGGTGTCCTAAGTGTCGCTGTACCTGAGAACATAGCTTTCTTAAATGAGAAAATGATAACACTAGGCACAATTGGTGCAGCCATTGTGAGAATATGGAGCCTGTTCTTGACAATATCTTCTGTGCCATTTATAATTGGTAACTACTGTGCAAGGGGCACACTTTCTTACTAAATTGGTTTACTCATTTCTAGGGTGTGGCACATACTTGAGCAAAGAATGTGTATCTGCCTTGAAAAATCTACGGTTGCCGCCGTATGTGACAACCTTTGGAATTATTTATTTTAGCTTTGGGGGAGGGGGGGCTAAAGCAAAGTACTGTGACTATGAGTGCCCTTTCCAGCGAACTCAGTCACAGAGCTGAAGCAGTGCTGGAGTCTGCTTCTCTGGAAGCACACTGTTTTAAAGGGCCCCTCACCAAGCGACATGGAAAATTTTGGTTATACGCTGGAAGTTGTTACGTGCCCTCTAGGGAGTGTTCTACCGCAAGAATATTTCAGATTGGTTCATTAATAGCCGAGATAAAAATATTTCAGTGCCGCGAACCCATGATTTTAGAAGGCCACCACCAACATAGACACTCTCTCCACTTGCCCCGTCTAGCCTCCGCAAGCGAAATTCCTTCCCTGCGTTCTCCCATACCAGAGCTCAAGGATCGTCATGCATACGTCAAGAGGCCCCGCCTTTTTTTTTTGTCTTGCTTTATTGGTGCGCAGTGCACTTCCGCTGATGTTGTCACACACGAGCTGTGGCGTTTGGTACGTCTCGTGCAGCGCACGATTTTGCACACTGTGCACGAGAACACCTGTCTAGCGGTAAAAGTCAGTGCTACACAAAAACTGAAGCATACACAAGCGGATCACAGAGTATGATTGCGGTTGGAACACAGTAGAAAATGACATAGTTCCGTCGTTTGTGCGCGCAATTGAATGGCATGGGAACAAGCAGACGAAATGGAAGTACATCTTTCTTGTTACGGTACGAAGTAAAACAAAAACACGCAGACATTCGGTTTGTGTGTTTTATTATTTCTCTAAACTTTAATTCGTCTATGGATGCAACGGATTCCACAAATAACAGATGTTGCCTTGAATAATTCTCGAAGCCATGTGTCACTATGAGCGACGTTGTAGCACAGACGGGCAGACGGAGTTAGGTGTGAAATTTGAGCTCTTTCCACGGCGCGTAGCGATGCCATACTTACAGGGCTTAGTCTCGCTTCAGTGGAGGGGAGGCCCTCATAGCACACTCGCTCATATAATATATATATATATATATATATATATATATATTCTACCGGTGCTAACATATGGGGCAGAAACTTAGAAGGTAACAAAGGAGCTCGAGAGCAAGTTAAGGACAGCACAAAGAGCAATGAAACGAAAAATGTGCAGCGTGACGTTAAGAGACACGAAGAGAGCGGTGTGGATCAGATACCATACGGGGGATAACCGATATTCTAATTGACATTAAGAGAAAAAAATGGAGCTGGGCAGGCCACGTAATGCGTAGGGTAGATAACCGATGGACTATTAGAGTTACGGAATGGGTGCTAAAAGAAGGGAAGCGCAGTCGAGGACGGCAGGAAACTAGGTGGGGTGATGAAATTAGGAAATTAGGATCATTAGCGTGCATTGTATGCACTGCGCTTGTCAGCTCAATATGGCCAGACATGGTGAGGGGCCCTTTAAGATGAAACTATCCTTGGATGGGGGCTTGGACATTGCACTTAAGGTTATGCAATGGAAAAGCTACCGGGGCTTTCACACAAAACATTAACAGTATATTACATTCTATAGTGGCCATGTACATTTTAGACGGCATAGGAGCGACAGAAGCTCAAACAAAGCTTATAGGTTCAGTTTTGTGAAGACACATTCAAAATGCTCAACCTCAGCAGAGGACATAAACAAAGCGAGTGGACAATTAAGTGTTGGTGTGTGTCTGAAGGTGGTACTTACTAGTCATTACACCCAACGGTCTGCATTGAAACACTATTTTACAAGTTGCATTTTCTGTGCAATAACTGCAAGAACTGTCCCTGATGTGCAGGCAGACTTTGGTGTCAACAGACATATCTCTGTGGTGGCATAGACCACAGCCTGTTCAGCGGTACAGCCTGTGACAAGGAGTGCCGAGTCGTTCTCTGGCAGTGTGACCAGTTCCAATGACTCGATTCGTCAACTCAAGTGCCACCAAGCAACCAAGCGCGGGTTGAGGTGGAAGAGGCGCCAACAGAATGCAAATGCGATCAACAGTGCTGTTTAACGAAGGGGCATAGTCATCAGCCTTGTTTTCGTACGTTTGATGCCAAGCTTCTGTGCTAAGATGATCAATTCGTTCTTTGGCTACTACACGTAGTAACTCATGAGGGAATGGTGCTCGTGAAAAAATGTTACACCTTTGAAATGTTAAAAGCAGAGATGAAAAGCAAAGGCGTGCAATAAACCATGTGTCGTTTCCTGAAATTATTCTTGTGTGACAAACTTCATGCCATCAATGGAGGAAGTCTCTTGCAGTGAGAGGCTTTTTAAGCATGACAAGGTGAAATCTGCTGTGCTTCAACCAAGTTCTTGCGAACTTTTTCAGTCCTTGCCTGATGCTTGTCCATGAAAGGGATGTTGATAGTGAAACAAGAGACACTTGATTGCTGGTTGAGCCGAGAATGGAACATGCAGCCTCTCGTCTCTGAAACCAAGCCTTGACCCTAGCTATCAACACCTGTATTTGCATGGTGGATTTAACGCTACTGGTAGATCGCCTTGTGCACACTGGTGAAAGTAGTGGCCCATGTATATTGTAAGAAAACAAAGTGAATGAAGTGGAAGGTATCAATAGCCACTAAGCTGCACTAAGGAGGACAGTGGTGGAGATGGCCAGAGGAGCTGGAAGCATACCTAGGCCAACCAAGGTAATGTAACAATGGCATTTTTTTTTTGTCGCAATTCGCCAGTGGCCAGAGCGGCCCTCCACCTACGTTATCTACCAGATCAGCTGTCTGTGAACAGTGGAAGTGAACATGACACAGAATTGAGCGTACGAAATTCATACATTATACCATCCTGACATCACTCGAAAATTGCCGTGAGAAGGACAATGCTCAGTATTGCAGTCGTTGGGGTGGACATTGGCGTAAACAAGTGACGCTACTGGCAACACTCTGTGCACCATCAATACTCGTGCTTCCAGCTTTGCGTTATGCCAGCCATTCAGCGATATGTTACCAGGCGTGTCTGTACATGTATGACATTTGCTTATTTGCAACCAAGTTTGCAAATCATCCTGTACGTTGGTGCATTCTTTTGGTAAAGCCCAATAAACAACTGAGCGCTTTCGTTATTATTGTGTGTGCATTGTTCTGTGCTTACATGGCATTTAAAATAAGTGTTAGTGGCACCGTGTGTGTGTACGACGCGCGCACTGGGAAGCCCATGCGTGCAGCGCTAAATGCCTCGGCTATTTTTCATGGTGAATGTGCTGCTTACGTTTGTTTGCTGCTGCCTACCTTGTAGCTGGTTCGCATTGTGTGAAGTGGTAAACTGTTGCCTTTATGAAGAAGTTGCCATTTTCCTGTTTCAATTGGCTCAGCATACACTAAATGAGCTGGTTCAAATCTGGTCCTTGCGTGGCATGTCACTTGCTGTGGAGTGCCTGCTATAGTACAGTAGTCGAAAGTAGGCATGTTAAATACGTCCTGAGGTACACCAGCAAAAAGAATGTCCTGTAATGCTAGTTTGAGTTCTAATCTCGTACAGTGATAGAAGCATATTAAATGAGGCACAACCCATAAACTTGTGTTAACATCTAGGGTCGAGTCTGCGACTTTTGCTACAATCAGTGACTGCTTGGGTCTTGTGGCATTTAGAGGAGCAGTTGCATTTTGACATCTTGTATAGCTTTGCCAGTACTTCAGTGGCCTGTTCCCTCTGCCAGTGTGCTATGGAAAGCCCTGAAACTGCCTGGCCAGTAGACAAGCACTGGGCCATCTTGATTACAGACCTTGAACAGGGCTGCACCTACATCAATGAGCTCTGCGTTGGAGGTTGTGGGTTCGACGCCCACCTGCAGCAAGTAGATTTTTCTTTCAGTTTAGTTTTCGTAAAATTCTCCAAGAAAAAAAAAAAGATGCTGGTGACGTCATTGTCGCCATTTTATCTAGACGCCGCCACGCGTTGAAATAAAGTTAAATAACCTTTCTTTTTAAATTATTTATAAATTAAATTGCTGAAGATACATAAATTAAATTGCTGCGCAAACACAACACGAACAATTCGCTTTAAGTGTTTTTACAGCGGCACGTTTAATTAATTTTGTATGTCTGTGACTACAGCATGTACGAATCTGCGGCGCTTGTGTGGCATCTGCAAGGCTTCGTTTGACGAAATTGGGTTTGTGGTCTGTGGTCTTGTGCTACGTTTGCGGTTTTTTTTTGGCGGCATTGACGCTTGGCAATTGACGTTTCGCCGGCTGGTCTCGATTAAGCAGGGTGAGCTGCTAGACGACGTAAAAAACTAGAAAAAAAAGAGGGCCGTCAGCAATGGCAGTTGATCTGAGTTCCTACCGGGACCAGCACTTCAAGGGGAGCCGTGCGGAGCAGGAACGCCTGCTCCGCATGAGCTCGACGCTCTACATCGGCAACATGTCCTTCTACACGACGGAAGAGCAGATCTACGAACTCTTCTCCAAGTGCGGCGATGTCAAGAAAGTCGTCATGGGCCTGGACCGTTACCACAAGACTCCGTGCGGCTTCTGCTTCGTCGAGTACTACACCCGCGCCGACGCCGAGAACGCCATGCGCTACATCAACGGCACAAAACTGGACGACCGCATCATTCGTACCGATTGGGACGCCGGATTCATCGAGGGACGCCAATTCGGTCGCGGCAAGAGCGGCGGACAGGTTCGCGACGAATACCGAACGGACTACGACAGTGGTCGGGGAGGCTACGGCAAGTTGTTGGCCCAGCGCGTAATACCGCCTGCTGCACCTGTTGTTTAGCTGTCGAGAAAGCTGCGTCCGTCTGTGTGAACTAACCGTTGGACACTGGGTGGTTGCACGCGTATGCGGGACGTTTCACCTGATGTGTTTTGCGAGATCGCGGGATGGCGGGCTCATTTTGCGGGGGGTTTCTCTTGGTTACCGACGAACCTTGTGGTTTTCTCACAAAGCGCGCCTTCACACCTAGTGTGTTGCCCCTGCCGTCCCGTTCTGATAAGCCAGAAAGTGCTTTGTTCATCTCCACTCCTTGTTTTTGTATCTGTCATGCGTGCTGGGAACAGGTGTGAGGGTCTTCAGCATTTTCCTAATAAATGCCCCTGCAACATGAGCAAAACTAATGTCATTTCCAAAAGAACGACATTCGCTACGAATGTCCTTCGTTAATTGGTACTTGCAAAAACAAAACAAAAAAAAAAAGCCTTCAAAAAAGTTCCAGCAGTAAATTTTGGACCAATGTATAGATGATGTCCGAGCATTAAGGATACATAAGAACCTTGGACTAAGACAAAAGTTGGATCAGCTGTAGTGTACTTAATGGTGAAAGTTGTGCAGGACTATCACAAGTGAAACCTGCTGGTGGTCACTTGTTTGCTGTAGCATCATGGTGCCGTGAGTTTTGCCGGGTGACTTCAGATGCGATTGGAATGCGGAAGCCTCCAGAGTCATGACTCCAGTGATTCCCTCTGCTCCTTTGACTGTAACAGTGCTGATTTGGGCAGAATGGTACACATGTTGCAAACGTGAGGAAATGGCACAAGAACTGTATGAATCAACTGTACAAATGTCTTCAGACTAGTTTACATCGATGGCAGATTATGAAATAAAGCTTCACCAGTTCATTCTCAGCAGTGTTGTGCAAATCTTGCCAAAGGGATCTAGTGTTCTGCAGTTTTCTCCCTTCTTTTGCAAATCTTGTCCAGTGCACACCATTTCTCAACCGGCATTTTACTGCATGTTTTTTTACAGAACCTATCTGTTGCAGTGGCTCATTGGCTATAGCATTCAGCTGCTGAGTACATGTAGATCCATTCCTGGCCATAATGGCCACATAATGGTCTACGATGACGGTGGATGTAGTTCCTACTGGGGTACAAGGCCACGTCGGTGTAAGTGATTAGTAGATGGTTGCCATACTGTTTGGTGATGGCTTTAGCTCTTTCAACCTTTCTTCCTGCATTGTGGATATGGTGCATGTTTCTTGGTAGCGGTGGAACCAGGATCTGGCTCCGTACGTACTTGGGTAGCAAGGCCGTCGTTTGGCTTTGATGCTGCAGCGGTGCGTCAATGCTCAGTCTGCTGAGAATAGTTCGTCCTGTTCTCGTGGTGGAAAATTGCACCCATTAATGGGGCGGGTGAGCCTCTACGAGCTCTTTGCTTGCTCTTTGCTGCAGCACTTCAGCAGCTTGTTGGTAGATGTACCGATTGGTAAGCCAGAGCCCGCTTGTCAGCATTGCGCCAGAGGGTGTAAATTTTCTAGATGTCGGTGGAAAACAAGAGTGCATACAGTACAGAGTAAGTGACTCGGGAGACAACGAAGGCTTGTACGAGGCCCAGCGCGTCCTCCTCGCCCATGCGCATTGTTTTCAATATTATTCTATGGAGCATGTGCGTGACTTGCTCGACTGTCGACTCAAGTCTGTTTATAACGATGGTGTTGGTTCTGTTTTGCTGGTAGTGCTTTGTGAGCACCTTGATGCTGGGGGAGGGAGAGATTATGTGCCCTTCCAGGTGAATGCGTATGGTAGGTGAATCTGGTTTGGGCTTTTTGCCGGCAATGACCACTAGTAGTTCCGACTTCTGAGGGGCACAGGCCAGCCCACACCCCTTTTTATAGTTGTTGACAATGTCCTCCGTGGCTTGCAGCCTGTCCTCTATCTCCCCTATGGCGCCTGTAGAAGACCAGCTGGTAATGTCATCTGTGTAAAGCCCGTGTTGTATCCCTGGGATCTCGTTTAGCAGGGGGGGGGGGGCAATCCAATGAGCACAGTGTTGAAGAGGAGGGGGGTCATGACTGCTCCCTGTGGGGTTCCTCGACCTCCAATCAGGAAAGGGTCTGTGACCTGATATCCTATTTTCAAGACAGCCTTGCGGTCCATCAGGAAATCCTTTATATAGTTGTACATCCTAGTGCCACAGTCTACTGCATTGAGATTGGCGAGTATGGTGGTATGTTTTATATTGTCGAATGCCCCTTTCAGATCTATTGCCAGGATGGCCCTGGGTGAGTTTCATGTGGCAGGTGTCATTGCCTCTTTGATTTGCAGCAGTACGACTTGGGTCAAGAGATGCGGGCGAAATCCAACAATCAAGTGGGGCAGTTTGTTTTCTCCTTCCAGGTAGGTTTGTAGTCTGTCCAATACTATGTATTCTAGCAATTTCCCTACACAGGATGTAAGGGAAATGGGTCGCAAGTTTTCAATGTTGTGGGGTTTTCCAGGCTTCTGTATGAATTTGACATCTGCGGTCTTCCATTCTTGTGGGATTGTGCCGGATCTCCAGATGTTGTTGAGATGCTGTGAGAGTTCCAATATGGGACAGGTCGTCGAGATTTGCCAGAATCTTATTGGAAATTTGGTGTTGGTTTGCAGTACTGTAGTGTGTTCATTAGCATCTGCCTGTAGCTGTCAGGTCCACTCTAGGATGCCTAGATTTGGTTCCATCTCTGTGCTATTTGATCTGCTACCTAACTTTTTCCGGAAGCTCGTCCAGTCTGTGAGCCTGGCTTGGCCAACTCTGACGCAATAATCTCTGTCTGCAATGGGGGTCGCGACGAGAGCATGGTCACTTCCTAGGTACACATCCAGATGCTTCCATGTGGTGCAAGGTATCTTTCTGGTGACGGTGAGGTCGGGAGCTGTGTCCCTGGTGACGCTCATTCCTATTGAACAAGCTTGTAGTCACAAAAGGAGAAAAGTGATGAGGCAGCCACGTTTGCAATGTGCCGAGCCCTTTTAATGAAATGTCTTTGCCAAAAACAAGCTTCTTTGTCTTACATGAACCGGAAGAGCATGTGAGGATGGATAGCCCAGAGGGACAAGAGGTGAAGGCATTGCCTCTTTGTAGTGGAGCAGGAGGTTGCTTTTGGAATGATTGATGTTCGGGGTATTCCGTATTTCTCTAGTGACAGCCGCGAAGGTGGCTGTTACTGGAGTTGTGACTGCTACATTGCAATCGAAAGGTACCAAGAGAGTAAGGATGGCCTAAATACAGAAAAATAACAGTTTACCAGTCTAAACTGATTTAGTGAGCTTTTTTGTTGCTCACTAAACGCTGAGGACAACCTAAATAAATTTGGCATGGTTTTTTCACTAAGGTATCAGATATGAAACCGACATCAACATTTCAAACTTTTGTTCTAGGCATCTTTTAAGTCACTAGATTTTGGCCTTGGTACACGGCCTTATGTAAGTTCACTGCTTGCTGCATTATTATGCCATTTTGTATATGAAAAGGTGGTGGGCATGGTGGTGTGCCCCCATTGGTCTGTCCACTTCGCTTATCCCCTCTCCCCCTTCCCTCCTTCCTGCCACCCTTGGGATTAATAATGTAAAAGGAGGGGAAAAATACAAAGAGAAGAAAAGAAACGCAGGGGCTACTATGCGTTACACCACCGATTGTTCGCTGTAGTACAAGGAAGCATTGCATTTTTATTAAATGCATTTCAGTCTCATAACACTATGACAAACGATGTCAATGTGTCCTGAGGTTTATCATGGCGCAAACATAAATTTGGCCCTCGATAGCCGAAAGTGAAACTATCCCCAGCGATCGGAAATACAATAGCCCTGCCATCACAAACCTTAGCCGCCTTAAAAAAAAAACGCGATAAAAAGGCTTAATATTTTATAATGCTTATAAAGTAACACTTTTATTAAGACAATTATTTAGTATGTAAAATATACTAGATCTAGTTCCAAAATATTTAGCTTGTTACTAGCGCTAGTACTGCATCACTTTTTTTTTATGCCTTCCGAAGCGTGTTACGGGCCTTCTGTAACAGTGGCCTGCCGGCGAATCAAGCACGTTAGTATACATTTTCAACGTTTGCATTCGTTCGCTGTTCTTCGGATTGTTACTTGAGTGCGAATAGTCTAATATTCTGCTTGAGCAAACGCTCACTGCGGTAATAGTTTTGTTGTCCGAGCCCGCTAAATACTCGGGGTGCGCCGCGTCTTGTTCTTTCATCGCTGTCTGCCCGGCCGCGCTGCATCATCTTTCAAAGCGTTATCCTGTTGTTTGTTTCCGCTAATATTTATTCTTGTATTATTTCAGCGACATGATGGACATACGTCCGAATAACACAATTTACATCAACAACTTGAACGAAAAGGTGAAGAAAGATGGTAAGTTCGCAGAGCCGGGAGTCGTCGGCGGCGCGTGAACTACAAAATGTCGTGTTTTCGTCCGCAGAGTTGAAGAAGTCGCTGTACGCCATATTCTCGCAATTTGGCCAAATTTTGGACATCATCGCGCTCAAGACGCTCAAGATGAGGGGTCAAGCGTTCGTTGCTTTCAAGGACATCAACAGTGCCACCAACGCTCTGAGGTCGATGCAGGGCTTCCCTTTCTACGATAAGCCGATGGTAGGGTCCCGTGTGATTTATTGGTTATTTTAACTATTACTTGATAGTGTGCATGCCTAAAGCAACCTGGACGTTCTGCGTTTTTTTTTTTCCTGCTGCAAAGCACGAGCTTAGTTGTGTGCTGTGGACCATATCACGTAGGGCGTCAGATTGCCGACACTCTCGTAAAAAATCTCTGAACTGCTTTAGCTGAAGCCTTTAGCGATGCCAGTTTATAACTGATGTGTACTTCCGTGCCATGACAAGTGACACGTTAAAAGAAATAGAGAAAGTTGAATGAAGCAGTTGTGCATGTTGCCGCAATTCAAGACCGTGTCATAAAAATAGCGATATATTATACACGGGAAGGACTGGGAGTTCATGAAGATGTGCTGTTTATGCAGGCAGTAACGGAAAGGGCTAACAAGAAACAAATATTTTATTTTGCAGCCTTACTGCCCACTGTAAAAACCATCATCTAAATTGTAGTCTGCATAAACGTGGAACAGACTCGCTATATTACTTTAGTAGTAAGTTGTACGTGTTTTTTAAGCAACTTATTTAAGCATCGTGAAGGTTCCTGTTTGCTTCATTCTACCTTGAAAAGAGCAGAGCATTAATTTCGTGATGCGTGAATCTTTAGTTATGGTGTTTCAGAAATAGCGACCCCAGGCAACTTCGCGTGCTCAAAAATCCGGACTTGCTTGTATTCTTTTGTGCTATTTTTTTCATTGTTTTGTCTGTACTTCCGACAGTGTCTCCTAATCTAGGGTCCCCTATTTCTAAAACTCTGTATTGTGCATGTGTGTGCAGCGCATCCAATATGCGAAATCAGACTCGGATGCTGTGGCCAAAATCAAGGGCACCTTCGTAGAAAACTCTCGAAAGCGCACACCTGCAGACGGCGAGGCAGTGCCCAAGAAGAGCAAAAAGAAGAAGACACAGCCGCAGGCGCAGCCACAGCCTGCCATGATGGTGATGGGAGCCGGCATGCCCATTGCGGCAGCGACGGGAGCCCTACCTGAGCAGCCCCCGAACCAGATTCTCTTCCTGACCAACCTGCCCGAGGAAACAAACGAGATGATGCTTTCCATGCTGTTCAACCAGTGAGTTTTTATCTCGTGAATCACACTAACCATCAGTTTTTGCAGACAAGCGAACTATGCTGCAGTGCAGAGGCCTTTCCCAGGCCTCTCCAATAGACAACCTCACCACGTTCGGAAGTCCCTCGCTGATTTTCTGTTGTCTGTGCTTGGGTGGAAGGGAAATGCCCATACGAATGCCGTCGGTAGGGGCAGGCACATTTTTTTCAATGAATTTTAGCAGCGCGCATATCCGCTTTTGTCATATAATGCAAAGCATTCTTCGCCTCGTACTGGGCACTCTGCAGTATGGGTAGTAGGTTCTTGTCTCGCCTCATTTCGGGCCTCTACATTAATCAAAATTATGTGTTAGATGGAATCTGGGCCTCTAAGCACAACGGCCCGATGCCCTACCCGTTAGGCCATAGTCACACACACACACATCTTTTGTGCCATCATCAGCTACGAGACAGTTGGTGCTTGCGTCATGTCACATGGCAACAACTCGCTCAGAAAAATGAGCACGTGGGCATGGGCCAATTTCCATTAGGCCACAAAAGCAGAAATGGATTGCATCAATAATATCTGACCTTACCACTGTCTCTCGCTTGTGCCCCATTGCATAAAAACAATTTGTTTATAAAAGCGAGATTGTGCCAGCTTCTCATTTTTCCCTCATAGCAGCAGATGCTGTGCGACATTGTACTTACTACCTTAGTGATCGGCCCATGTCATAACAGTACCAGTGTAACGTTTCTTCACCCGAATCCAAAAAATAGCTAGTCATATTGTCACCGTTATACTGTCATCATCCCTGTTGTAATCTTGCTGCTGTTGTCTTACATTTGCTCGCCGCACATTGGTCCATCTAATAACGATTTGCACAGTCCCATACAATGATGGACAGCCAGCTACTTGCGAAAAGCTTCGCATGACATCTCTCTCCACAGTACATGGGATCTGCATAACAGGGTAGAATGTCTTTATCCTTACCTCTCCTTACCTTTCCTCATCCTGCTTATCATGGTAAAAGAAAAAATATATGTGCTTTCAGTCTGCTGAGATCTATGACTATTGATATCCCTTGTAGCAATAGTGGTGTCGTGGTGAAACCTGTGGTTAGATTGGTCAGTATCTGGAGGCTATTCGCGACTCCAGCAATTCATGCTACACCTAGCAGCAAGCGCAGGAACATTCGCACGGAGGTCGGAGCGACGCTCAGTTTGTAGCCTTCGTACTGTGATCAGGTGCGCTTCTAGAACAATGGAGCCACCATCTACGAAACTACGCATGGCCATGGGATTTTGCTGCGTTTTGCAGTTTTGAGGCGCCGAAGAGCGACATGCATTGCGATTTTTCACATTGCAAAGCTGCAACGATGGCAGTAGTTGTGTTCTCAACATCTTGCTTGAGAAATTTTATTTTTAATTTTTTTCCAGGCGAGGATCGGTTTGTTGTCTGTGTGAAGGGAATGCGATCCTGTTGCTTTGTACTACATTTGCAGTAAAGCGCTGCAGCGAACTTCAGGAAGTTTGCGTTGAGGTTACTGCCATCGTGATAACGTTCAGCGAATGCGTGCTGCAACATGCAGCTTCATGTGATAGCCGGCGTGGTAATACAGTTTATGATGCGAATGTCGCCGTGGTACTCAATCTTTCTTCCCTTGATTAAAGCTGTTATATTGGATGCATGCAGCGCACAACGTGGAACTACCGCATGTGGTACATCAATGAAAATCAGAAGCTCAGGTGCTCCTGGGTAACGTCGGCAAATTGTTCTATGTAAGCACAAGATGTACGCACCAGCGTGCAAAATAACTACGGAGTGGCATAGCGCTATGCCTTCCTTGTGGCCTGGACACGCTACCCATTAATTGGTGCCGCTGCTGTGCATGCGCATAAATGTGCGCACCATGTGGTAATTAGTAGGCGCTCATTTGAAAATGCATAATTATCAAACAATTGCATCTCATATCAGTGTCTGAAGGAAAGTAGCAGTTCAGAGGCGAGCACAGTTTTGGCCATTTAAAATGCAGGATAGGTCAATTATAGAATAAAATGTAAAATTAGTTAATATTCATGCAGTAGGTGAGTTAACATTAATTTAACATGTGTCAATTAACACAGAAACATAGGTTTTTCTTTCGTTAGTTTACACAGCAGCCATAAGCAATATGTTCGAAGGCAGCGAGGAGTAATCACTCATGGACAGGCCACGCACCACAAGCCATACCTGCACATGGTGTGCAAATGTGTTTTAATGTAATAAGCAGATCCTTTGCTTTCTTATTTATCGTTTGTTCTCTGCAAGAGAAATAATGGGGCAACTACTGCGATAACCACGGCTAAGCAAAGGAGCAGTCACGTTGCACAAATCTTGAATGTAAAATACATAACAGGAACGCAAAAGTAGCGGGAAAGGTTCGCCACAAATTTGTAGTGCATGCTCGCGATAAAGTGCAAAGCTTGATTTTATGTTCGCTTGCTCTTTGGACTGAAAAGAGCGTGCAGAGTTGGCGCCTTCGCCAAACGAAAATGTGTTGAGGCAACAACAATGAAAAAGCGCGCCATCTGCACATTTATGCGCATGCACGGCGGTAACAGCTGATTGAGCAAGTCGGTGTGCTGCTGCGGGCCATGTTAAACGTGCCAAACTGAGCAGGTAGTAAGTTTTCGGTAATCCTGGCGAGGCCAGCGTGATGTATCCGACTTTGCTGGCCGCTGTCTCGCACTCGAAATGCTGGACTATCTACTAACGCCTTAACGGTGAATCAAAGCAGCAAGAACGTGCTTGTACTTTTCTGACAATCCAGAAGTGCAAGAGTACTTCGGTTCCCCAACCAATGGGTTCAAGAATACATTGGTGATTTTCATCAGAATCTTGTGCGGGCCCGCTGTCACGCCAGAGGTTTGCACACACCGTGCGACCACTTCAGCATCATTACCCACTTCGCCTCTCTCAGATCGGCCAAAATGATCTGCTCGGCATCAGCTACCCGTTTTCCTTCCACAAAACAGCGCAAACCGGCATCACACTGCACGAAAATCATCAAACACAGCGGTTAAGGCGACGCGGGGACCTCCGTGCATCCGCGATGTTGCACAGTGTAGCTAGACGCGGCCAGATTTCGCAGCACTCCCTGCCGTTCAATTGAGTTGCGAATAAGTAGGTAACTTCTGGTGCGACAGTATCCGTCGACAAAATCTGCTAAAAATGTCCCAGCGTTCCAGGCACGCTTTTGAAACCTAACTGGAGCGCCAATGTGTTTCGTTGCAGATACAGTTAAACCTGCTTATAACGAACCTCGTTATTACAAATTCCTGAATATAACGAAGTTTTTCTATTCCCCGCCGTTACTCCATAGAAGCACATGTATTTGAGACCTCTACGTAACGAAGTGGCAGCGGGAGAGACCCCCTCGAAATAACGAATTTTCCCCGCCGACAACCTAGAGATTTTGCCCCAAATTTTGTCATTTTTGCGCGAGCAGCAACCGGAAGCACCTTCTCCGCTGCGACGGAATGCGAAGCGAGCGCACGTGTACGTGCGTGCGAGCGAGTGCAAGGTGGGCCTGCATCCCTCGACCCAGCGATCTTGCCGCCGCGGGCGTGACCTTACCCCCTCCCTTCATTCAAACCTGATCCTGCCGCTTGCTGCAGCTGGCCTAGCCTGCCAAGCCGGCACTCTCCTTTTCCAGTTGATGTTGCCGACGCGCTGGTACACGCTGCGACACATCACAGTCAATGAGCGCGGACACGCACTGTCAAACGCTGGTGGCGTGTGGAAGCGCCGCTGGAGAAGCGAGCGAAGTGACCTTCGTGCTGTTGTCTATCGTTTCAACGCACACTGAGCGTCGAGAACACACAGCACGCACAACGCTACGAGCCGCCGACGCACCCACACTGCCTAGACTCTGCCCCAACGCAGATCGCTTTCAAGATATGACCCGCGCGCCGCCGCGCAGTACGCAGTTGATGCCAGAGTACAGTACAACGCTGCCCACTATCTCTCCCCCCTCGCTCCCTCACCGGTGCCTCGAGCGTAATGGAAGAAGGCGCGCTTCCTCCCTGATTTTCTTTCTTGCGCGCGCGAGATTTAGACGCGGTCGTTTGCTCTCCTCGCATGTTTTCACTCGTATATACAGCATACGGCGCGCGGTGCCGTATGCTGTATCACCCTTGGACTTTATACGGAACATCTATGAGCCAAAACCAATTTCACGGCCACAACGCGTCGTAGGCACCATCTTTAGATAGCAAATACGGATCTCAAGGGCCATACTTTTGCTGGCGGAAACCGAAAATACGTCATAGTTGTCAGTCCGGCACTTTGGACGGCCAATGCCATCGTCAAGCCACTAAGCCAAGCGACATGAAAAGTCAAAATGGCCACTCGGGTCGGCATGGGATGGCAGTTTGCAACGTATGTAGCGTTGCAACTGTAGGAACGGTCCTACAGTTGCGACGCAACAGCGGGTTTACCAATGCATTGGGTTCTATGGGAGCTGTGCCGGGACTGGCCGAAAACGACATAACAGCCGGGAAAACGCAGCACCCGGGAACGTAACAGCGGGGTTCTACTGTAACACTATACGAGGCTACGACACCATTGTGACGCTCGCTCTTCGTTTCCGATGCCTCGTGCTTGTGCGAAACGACATGCATCCAGTACCTAGTGTAACATTCCAAGGATGAGTGCTTCGACAAAAACCGGTGGGCATTACAATCGAGGGCGCGTTAGAATCGAGTAAATACGGTAAGCGTTTCTTTTTCGAATTTTCTTGCCGAACCTGCATATAACGAAATCCTTTTATAACGAAGTTTTTTGGGAATTTCTCAATTTCGTTATATCCAGGTTTAACTGTATTAAGTTCGCATATCTCAGAAGTGATGCTAGTCTTAATAGACGAGAAAACGATCGCCTGAAGGCGCTGCTGCGCCTCCTGACAGCGCCCCCAATGTGGAAATTTCAAGCAGCGCGGTCGCTCCGCGGTGCAGTCTCCGCTTTGTTTACATTGTTTTGCCCGCGCTTTCCTTCGCTGTTCGTGCTCACGGCACTCCGTTTTCGACGGCGGCAGATCGCCTGCTTGCTGAACAGCGATGCAAAGACTGCAGTGCGATTTCAAGACGGTCGCCGACGCCAACAATTTTTTTCGTGGCGGCAACCTCAAGAAAGGGGAGCGTCCTTCCTTTCGCTGTTCGTGCTCACGGCACTCCGTTTTCGACGGCGGCAGATCGCCTGCTTGCTGAACAGCGATGCAAAGACTGCAGTGCGATTTCAAGACGGTCGCCGACGCCAACAATTTTTTTTCGTGGCGGCAACCTCAAGAAAGGGGAGCGTCTGCTTCCACACGTGTGTGGTGTTGAAAATTGTGGGCGGTGATGTGACAGTGAAAGCCAAGTGCGTTGTCGGAGGTGTCCAACAAGATTGTATACGACATCGAGGTTAGAGGTACACACCGACTTCAGTCATTTAGTCACTTTTATTTCTCTATGGTGTAGTCACAAAGCGGTCATGCATGCTTGCAGAGATGTGCAGAGACGGTGACGATTGCGGTTGGTTTCGTTGGTCGCTCTCAATTTGGCTCCCAGGGAGTGGCATCAGCACTGTCGGAACAGAAAGAACACATGCATTAGGCACCAATAAGCCAATAAAATTAACGATGTAAGTACTACATATGTACATAATGCCTTATATCATGCTGTATAAATATTTAATGTATATCATGCCTTATTCAATGCTAGAGTCATGGCAACTCATTGCATTATTGAGCAAGGTATCTTTTCACTGGTCATGAGAAGTCACTCGTACAAACTGCTCCGCGAAATGAACCCAGGTCACGGTAACCAGCGATTACCTTGGGACCAGCAGCACGAGCGCAAGAATTAGCGATACATGCCTTACCAAAGCAAATCTAGTTTCTCGTCGGGCGAATGGCCCCGCCGCAGCAAAAGTAAGCTCACACCGATGGCCGGCTACTACATGAAACGAAGATTCTTGGCGGGAAGAGTGACGCAGGAAGAATGTGCAAGGTGGCAATTACTTTAAAACATGCTTGGATATTGTGAACCCAGAAAGCATGGCCAAGCAACAAACATAACGCGCGCGTCTGGGGCAGCTGCTTTGCGATCTGCCGCTTACCGACGCATGCGATGACCGCAGCTTGCATTAAATACGGATTGCCACCACACAAAAGACAAATAATGTGCGGCCCTATTTGTTGCCTGTACAACTAGGAATTTAAGTTGCAGCGTTTGGAAAAAAGGATATAATTATCTTGAGCCAGTCTTTGCCGATCAGCGAGTGAACGAACAGTACAATCAATTAAATCAGTAGGTTTTACGTGCCAAAAGCACAATATCATTATGAGGCACGCTGTAATGGAGGGTCTCAGGAATAAATTTGACCACCGGGGGCGTGCAGAAAAATCAAAGTACATGGCAAGAACTGTATTCTTGCATTTCGCCCCCATCGAAATGCGGCCGCCGTGGCCAGGAATCGAGCTCGCGTCGTCGAGCTTAGCGGCGCTACACGTATGCATTTACCGCTAAGCTAACACGGTGGATTTCACTGTACGATTAAGCTACGCGACACGTCTAGACAAACGGTCATGAGCTAAATACAGGCACATTACTATTGCGTTTTTATCGAGCGGCCGTGATATTGCACGCGAATGAGAAAGTACGCTGACTTACTTGACTCGCGGCGCACTGCAGTTGTCCACGCTTGTCATCTGTCCTCCTCGTACCACCTCTCCGGAATTCTGCAGAACTTCACGGGCGGCTTTCGACTTTTCGAGGCTCTTGTGGCAATCAACAACACAGCAGTATTGCGTGCCACCTTTCCTGGTTGATGAGGTCGCGCTCGCCGTCACGAAAACAATGCATGCGGTCGCTCGCGCCGTAGAGAACACAGGCGCGCGCTGGCCCGGTGGCGACCTTCGACACTCCCATCCTTCCGCCAGGGGAGTGGGCGGCGCTGGTGGCGCGCGGGCAAACTTTAGGTTGCCTCGTCTACTTTCTGCTCAGCAGACATGACCTCACTACTTCTTTGCTTTAATGTTGCAATTGCAACATGTGCCCTAAAGTTAATAAAAGTTAAGTAGCGCATTTGGTGATTTGCAATATTGTTACGTTGTAGCGACTGTGAAGAACACAGTAGCGAAACTGTGAATCAAGAAACTTTTTTATTGGGCGAACCTGGGCCCACGAACGTGACACTCGAAGCACAACGATAGCAGCGAGCACAGTTGGCGATACTCAAAATCTGATCGTGAATTAAGCGTGTCGGCTTTTATACATGACTCGTCGAACATTCCAGCGTAATAGCTGGTGCCTGCGTGCCTTCAGGAAGCAGTACACAATTCATGTCGCGCATACATTCTGATTACACAAAGTTCGGTGAGAACATGCACAACAGATAAAATCAACGCTAACATTCAAGTAAGTTCCACTCATTCAGGCACACCTTGATAGGTGAAATGCAGTCCCCGGAAAAATGATAATAAGTATACGTGTCAATATTATTGCTGAAATTTTTCTTGCTGCTAATGTTCGTCTAACCATGAAGCATATCTGCAAAAACAGCAAAAACCTAGATGTGAGTTTTTCTCTTTCTTCTTCATGCACTTCATAAGAAGACACCTGGTATTGTTGGCTCACATTCCATAGCAAGATATTTTCGAACAAGTGGGCCGGTTATCTTGCATGTTGAAATTGTTATGGGACACTTCGAGGAATTGCATGTGCAAGAAGCAACTGGGTCTTCGAAATGTGTACTACTATCTCACTCAATTTGAGCGGCAACACGAAAGCGCATAGCGAAGCTGTCGTACTGAGCACGATAGCACATCAAGGCAGTTCTGCACTTTGCTTGTGTTACCTATCACAAGACTATTAGCCCTGGTAATAAATGCATAAAAACGTTTTTCTGTCATTTGAGATAGCTGGCGATTGCTCAAATAGCTTGCTGACTGGAAAAACTAAGCGTGAATAAATTACACAGACACATGGAACAGACTAGGACAAGCACTGCTACCAAATGTTAATTCCTGTCAACACCCTACTGATATACAACCTCTTTGTGTTGACAGGAATAAACGGTTGGTAGTAGCGCTTGTCCTTGTCTGTTCCATGTGTCTTTGTATAATTTATTTGCGCTTAGTTTTCCAGTCAACATGTCAGACCAACTAGCCCAACAGTTAGTCCTTCTCAAATAGCTTGTACCCTTGTGCGAACTAATTGCTGTGAGAATAGTGTCTAAAGTAGTACTTGTTTTAGGTGCGAAGCACCTTGTGCACCCGGGCTGTCGGCGTCTCCTGTCGTAATCGTTGCTGTCTTAGGTAAGCAAGCTGCTCGTGCCACTGCTCCCGCGTTCGTCGTCTTCCACAGCTGGCTGCGTTGAAGCAAGCGGTTCGTCCTTGTGCCACTGCTCCCGCGTTCGTCGTTGTCGTTGTCTTCCACAGCTGGCTGCGTTGCCGCTCGTCATTCCAGCGTAGAATTTCACTTCTGTCTTCGTAATGGGGAGGCTGCGTTTACGGGGTTATGAGCCATTGCTTACGGCAGTATGAGCCCATTAGCGGTGCGTCACTGCATGCTTTGCATTTCGTTTAATGGGTCGTTCGAGCACAAAGTTTTTTTTGTACTGGAGCTGGCAGGTTGGTTGTACTGCTGACCGGAGTGAATAAGTAGAAATACGTTCATATCATGCTTTTACCGGTTGTTTACTCTAACTGTTTTTAACCCTTTAACCTCAAATCCTGTGCTCTACTCGTCATTGGAGGTTGTACCAATATCCAATATGCCAATGACTAGCCACACTGGCTCAGCCCAATGTTGTGTGGCTGCCACCGCCAAAGATGAGTTACGTTCGGCATTGATGGAAGGCTGCCTTCAAGAGCAGCTTTTTTAGTTTGTTTTAATTATAACCAGAAAGATATATTTTCAGAATCCTAATCACAGAAAAAATTATGACTATGTAAAGAAATTAAGGAAATTTGGTACATTTCTCTCGAAATAATTTGGGGCTTATAGTGTTAATGTTGAGAACATGTTAGTCCTATTTGATAAATTGCTTTAGTGCTTGTACAATATCCTCACCTTACCTTGCCTGAAATAAAGAAATTAGGAATTTCCTGTCAAAATTGGCATGCTTTGTTTCCTCCACCGTTAAATGATTGCTAGTAAATTTCTGCAGTGAATAGGGGCAGACTATTGTCCGAATTCTTGCTTGTTCTTGTTTTTGTCTTCGTATTCGAAATTGAAAGTGTGTGACATATTAAATTAAATGTGATTGCACAGTGCACCAGCAGGCCCCGGGCGCATATTATTACCAGTAATCCAAGGCCCTGTCATCATGAAAGCATGCTCACACTGTCGCATTTATGCAGGTTCCCTGGCTTCAAGGAAGTGCGGTTGGTGCCTGGCCGGCACGACATTGCCTTTGTAGAATTTGAGAATGAGATCCAGTCATCGGCAGCCAAGGAGGCCCTGCAAGGCTTCAAAATCACACCGACGCATGCCATGAAGATTACATTTGCCAAGAAGTAGTCTACGCACTACACCTATGGCATTGTGTCCACGTGACTTTATTTTTCCTCATTGGCCATGTTTCTTTGTTTGGTCTCTTGTTTTTTTGTTTTTTTTTTTGTGCGCATCATGATCTATGAGCTAGCAGCAATAAACTGCTTCATCATCACCTTTTGTGGAAAATTGCAGCTGGTCTACTTTTCCAGAAGGCAAAGTAGCTAAGCCCAGAGTGTGTGATGGCCTTTATAGAGAAGAAAATGTCACACCCAAACGATTTTATTGTCTTGTTTCTTTCATCCTAAACATCTTTTCGTTATGTTCACTTCTGTGCTTGAACATGGGAATGAAACCAATGAGAATGTTACTGTATTGTGTAGCATGTGGTCCTGTTGAGCTTGAGCTGAAAACATTACACTGGGTCGTGGAGGCTTTGTTAATTTAATGTACAGCTCTCCTGTGTGCTTGCTGCTTGTCTAGTAATTAAGTAGTTGTGGCGCTACAGAGCAAAAAGCTCTTTGTTACAGAAATTGCAGGCAGGTGCACTTACGTACATGTCTCAAAGAAGTTGTGATTACTTCACGTTGCAATTCATGATAAATAAAGGAGCGCCAAAGACGAGAACAAGATGGCGACACGAGTTCTCGTCTTTCGTTTTTAGTGCTCTTTTATTCATCCTGTATTACCAACTCGTCCACCAGTCTATCCTTTTTTGCAAATCATGTTTGTTTGGGCACATATTAAAAAACTTCAGGTGGATAAAATCAATTCCACGGCCGTGTCTATCGCGTACCAGTGTTTATCTAGTTGAACTGAGGTAGATTGGATGATGTGTAAAAATGATTCTGAGCGTGCATGAGATATTGTTTTCTGATCTCGGATTTGAGTATTATTCCTATTCAGCAACTGCACCTTTACCACCACTGAACCCCTGCACACCTCTATATATTCTGTGAGGCTTCAGTGGTGGTAAGTGCATTGAATTAAAAAAAAAAAAAAAAAAACACATTTTCTGTTGGTAGGAAGAACAGGTGTGGGGAAGTTACAATGACGTGAAATCTTTGCAGTATTTCTCGGAAAACTTTTGTGCCTGTGCTTCTTTCCTGGTAGGTGGACTAAAGTTTTTTGTTGAGAAACAGCATCGCAGGGCAGCCGATTAACTGAATTTTGGAAATGGTACATTTTTGGCGTTAAAAAAAAAAAGCTTACTCGTACACCTTGTTCGAATACTATACCATGATGGGTCTTGATGTTCTTACTTCTGTTGCATAATAGGCTCGCTTGAAAAACGTCGAGGTAGCTTTCTATAACATAATGTGGCAGCTTCAGTGTAAAACTTGTTCCGCAGTTCACATACTGCCCACCGAGAGTACTTAAACACGTTGTTAAACATTTCCATTGGAATACTTCTACTAGCAATGCCACGCATTGGCCTATTGCTAAGATTTGGAAATTTTTGGTAGATTGGGGAGTCTTGAAAAATAAAACTTCGACTGAAAGTATCATTGAAACTAGCCTCCAGTTGCTAGCGTTAAAAGAATGCACAATTTAATTGTGCTTTGGTTGACTTGGCAACATAAATTTTAAATGATAAGCAGCAGTGAAGAGACAGAAGCTTCTGTCATGTTTGTCCAATGTTCTAATCCAATGTCTAGGCTGTTTTAACAGTGTCTCAAACAATGATAGATGCTTAAGAATACGTGTTATTTTGATAATTGCGTTTGACTAACATCAAGTGCAACATTTTTTTCACCATGGGTTGCTTTTATCAATGAGCGTTCCACAGCGTATGTACAAGTTATTACGAGCAACCTTTCCCCGTTGAGTGGAGTTTTCACTCGCACAAGAATATGCGGTCGATTTCAGACCGACCTTCGACCGAACCTTGACTAACAGTTTAGTCTCATACATTTTGAACACAGCCTGTGCAAGTGCCCTTATTCGATTACTGTACCATATTACCCCACATTAATGGACAGGAACTGAACAAAGCACGTGGAGGCTCCACTGGCAGCTGAACGCGCACTAGACCAGCTTGCCTGCACAGAAAAGTTGATCGAATGCAATATACGAAGCTGCAATATAGGAAGCTTATGCATGCTCCCTGACCTGACAACCATTGCTTAGCGAGCCTACAGTATGCAATAAAAGAAAACGAACCAGTTGCCTACTACCATTAGCAAAAAGAAATGCTCGATGTGTAATTGGAACTTCTTGGTTTTCACATCGCATAGCATGGCCAACAAATCTGCATAACTTTATTGTGTGGTCTAACTTAACAAACGTCGGGAATTATGTGCCAGGTGCGTGTGTGTGGATATATACGCAAGTAAAGATAGTCGTTGCGCTACTTTTCAAACGTTCAGAACTTGAGCAATGATGCAAGGAATACAGATCAAGTGTTTAATTTCAGCAGTTTCAACCGGTAGACCAATCTTCAGGGCTAAAACACACACACACGTGTGTGTGTGTGTGTGTGTGTGTGTGTGTGTGTGTGTGTGTGTGTGTGTGTGTGTGTGTGTGTGTGTATATATATATATAGAATTCAGTACTTGTAAAAATAGCACATTATTACTTGCATTCAGGCCTCGAGGTGTTTCTATGACTAATGTGTTAAATCAGAGCGCTAGAACATGAGAACTTTTCTAGCGGCAAAGATAGTTAACTTGTGCCAGACGTGTCCAAATTGAGGCGACGCGCCCTACGCTGAGGCGAGACTTTAATAACGTCGCGCATGCGGTTGTTTTGCGTGGCCTCCGAGATCGGCGCACGCCGCTCGATGTCGGAGGCTTTGCGTCTGGCCGGTGTTTCGACCAGTTGACGACAGATGCCGCAAGGGCCGAGCGCTCTGCGGATCGCTCGGCCCTTGCTCGTTCGGTTACAAAATAACCGCGCACACTTTCCGCAATCCGAATAATTTCCAGGCCTTGTCAGCATGGTTATCTTTGGCACAGAACAGCTGCGTTTTCAACGCATTGTGCACCAGTTCTTAAACAGCCGGGATGCGCGCAAATTTGCGAAACGTTTATTGCGTTGGAGAAGCTACGCATGCGCGTGCGAGTATGCAAATTTGTATGCGGATTTTGTTTGTTTGTTTTTTGTTACCGTGATTTCTATCGCGATAATGCGATGGTATCGAATAACACCCAGCCACAGTGTCGAAACGAGATTTTTTATTTTTTATCCAGTTAAGCGAAAACAGTCAAGTTCCGGTTCAACTTCACACAGCGCAAAAATTAACAGCACGAGCCTATTTGATTAGGTTTATGTTCGCTTGCAGAACCTAACAATACAGAAGAACGGCGTAAGTTTAATGCGTACAAAACCATCACGGTGCTACTTAGCTGCACGGAAACAAATATAAAAACGCCCATGTATACTTAATGTAGATGAGCGTTAAAGGTGGTCAAATTTAATGCAGAGAATCCTACTACGGCGTCCCTCATAATGAGATCGCGGTGTTAACACGTAAAACCACACACACACACACGTGTGTGTGTGTGTGTGTTCCTGTAGTATAGTGATTGTTTCCATCATCCAGAGCCGTCCCCGCGCCCCCAATCAACAAGCACGGCGCCATATATGTCTTCTGTGACAACGGGCTGTACAGCCTCAACAGGGCTGAGATCTGTGGAATACCAGTTCCTGAACGATATCGCAGTGCAAGTGGCTCGCGCTGATCCCTCACATTAACTCTTTGCCTACCATGGGGAAAATATGTGTTTTATTGCATGTTACGGCAGATGTTTTTTCTGAAGGAACTACTGCACTCAACATTTAATGTAATGCATAAACAGAAAGCAAAATGAATGCACTTTTCACGCATTAACAGTTTTATTGACGAGATGTATGTCATAAAAAGATATAAATTGTTAAAATCAAGGTTGTGCTATAAAATTGAACAAAGTTTGTAAAGACACGCCTTGTATCTACTAAGAAAAAAAAATGTTACAAAAATTATGAGATATACAAAATGTATTGCCCTCTATTAGGCACTATTTCCTAAAAAATCTGAATTTTTCATTGAACAGGTATTTCTCTACAAAAATTTAACTGCAAGCACTACAGTTGGGTGTGCCGGGCTGCGGCCGCCGATGTTCCGGGCTGGTTTGCGTCGTCATCGCTTTCAAACTGAAAGTCCGACAAAAAGTAAGCGTCCTCTGACTCGCTGCTATTCGATACATCGATAAAATCAGCCGCAGAGGCAGCGGAATCGCGATATCTGCGATACGGCCACCGTATCTGCGATCGCCCGAAGCGCGCGCGCCGTTTCCGGAGCCGGACATTTTGCGTTCTGCTTTGACGATCGCGAAACTTCGGACCGCGTTTAAAAATCACCACCTGGCGGGGACAAAGCGAACTGCTTAGAAAACAAAAATATAGTTTCTCTTCTTTCACGTCCGATGGAGCAGTGTGTTTGTGAGCGGTAGAGTTAATGTATAGAGGGAGCCTATACAGTAACTCTAGTAAGCGGCGTTTCAAACCATCGATAGAGGGCTAACCATGCCCAATGGGCGCGGTACGGAAAGAGTTAAGGTCCCTCAGTTATTTCAGTCGAGGATGTACTTGTTGAATTATCGCTGGAAATGCAGGAGAACCGAAGAGACGAACCATCACTAAACGTTGACTGGAAATGAGCGAAGCGATCACTTGTTTCAGGGCGTGTGTTCACAGTTGTTTTAGGATGTCTACGTGTCTACTCCGGGAGTCCCGGGCGGTCGCGCGCGCCCGCCCAGGCCGCTGTATCTTGAAAGCCATCAGCGTCGGGAACAGTCTGCCGTGCGCTGTGTTTCGGGCATGAAGGTCAATTCGCTCGCTGCTGCGGCCGCGCTTCCTCACTCCAGCATTATGACGGCGAGATTCCGCGGTCATCAAGTTCATGTTTTCTTGTGCGCGCGCGCCACACCATGCTTGTTCATTTAGTTAAAATGCCTATGTTTACAAGTTTATACGGCCGTTAAAGCTGCTATCCGTACTTCGTATAGATATCCACATATTTGCTATCGCAATCGATGCTCCGCCTTTCGGGGGAAACTGCAACTTTTTCATGGCATATGCAGTAAATTACATGGTGAAAATGAGTTCTCCCGCTCAATAGCATTCATGCACTGAACAAATAATGGTACACACATGAGTACACACATGCATAGCTATGCGCAGAGGTGCATAGATGAGCCGGCAGTAATTCAGGGTGTAATTTTGCGACAACTACAACCATCGTCTATACGCTCTAAAAATAATTTTGCACCTGTTTGGGATTATTATGTTCACAAACAATAATCGTCAGCTTGCGTGCCTTGCTCTTTAACGCTGCTCGCTCAGTCCCCAAGGGTGTTAAGAGTTTTTTTGTCATCAATTTCTTTGGCTTGTTCTTATTTTATACTATCATTGCGCTTACATTTTGCGCAATGGCATAGCCAGGAATTTTTTTTTTCGGGAGAGGGGGGCTGAGCAAGCGGCATCCTAGTACACATACATTTCGGGGGGTCGGAGGGGGTGGTACCTGTGACAACCCCCCTTGACTGTGCGTCTACATTCCTGTGAGAAAGACCATACACACAGCGATAATCAGCATCATTCTAGTGAACATTTCTCTAATGCGCTATGTACTAATTATTTCAATGCGAAAGCATTATACGCGTATAGCTCATGAAGCGGAAAATTCGGCGGCGTGGCCGGAGATGATACAAATAGTCACGTGGTCACATAGACGCGCTCATGGCACTGCTCGCGCGTTCGTGCTCTTCCACAGCTGGCTCCAATGCCGCTCATCATCCCAGCGTTCCCATAATGCCGCATGCTGCCCCTTCCTCTGCGAAGGCGCTGATGGCACTGGCCCACTGCCAGTCGGTGCGGTGATTTCGGCGAGTTCTGTCGTGCGCTCCGATGGACGAACTTGCTACTGGGATGGTACAAAAAGTCACGCGGTCATAGAGATAGACCTCGCCGGTGGCCAGTCTTCGGCGCTGCATTCTAGCCACTGTAGCGGCGCTGCCAGTCGTGCGGCGTAAAGCCCCTTAATTCTGGAAAGTAGCGACACTCGATACTTGCCTACTAAGTGGTTCGTTTGAGAAAGGTTGGCGCTATCTTCTGCAGCCCTTGAGGGAGCACGGCTCAGCGCCAGAGATACTTGCCGCCGCACCCTCACCCGCGCCACTGTTCTCTCTTCCTTCCCCACTGTCGCCACGCCGGCGCTTCCCGCGCGCTCATTGGCTGCGGCGAGTGAAGCCACCCTATCAGCTGACTCTCATGTCAAGGAGACGTCATCAGACTTGTTTTAGCTATTTTTTTACTTTTTTTCCGACCGCCATTCGCGGGCCACGTGTTGATCACGCTGCCACGGCACACATGCGTTTTGCTAGTTAGGTGAGCTTTGTTTGATGGAAAGATGCCTGGCTGCTGCGCTTTTCAATGCAGCAGCAGGCGGGAAAAAATCACTAACGTTGTTTGCAGTCGCCTGAGGATAAAAGGAGACGTCGTGCGGCAAGAAGAATGGCTGCACAGCATCGGAAGAAAAGGCTTCGCACCTTCAGAACAGGCCGTTCTTTGCGAGGCAAGCGCTGTACTTCTCGTAATGCATATAGGCAAAGTTGCACGAAGAACTGGTTAGTCATTAATAAAAGTTATATTTTGTGTGGGCCCAAAAATGTTTCCAGCGAGTACCTTGAGTCATCGCTTGAATTTTGATGAAAAAGTAAACATCGCCACACAAATTTGAATTTGTTGGTCGACTTTGTTAACCATGTGCAGTGAGTTTTAATGCATGGTGTTAGTGCACTGGGCACAGTATATTGCGCACATATTTAGGGCAAGTTGAATTTCGTGTTTATTACAATCTTCCCGGCGTGTCCTTCTGTGTTGCACTTACGTGATAAAATTGTGTTCACCAATAAAAATAATATAAAAACTTTCTGGTTACAATAACTACTAGAGCATTTTCTTTTCTTTTTCCGAATCGCCTACCAGTGACCTGGGAGGCCCTCTTAAGGTCAGAAGACAAGACCATCCAAGCAAATCTTACGACCTGGGCTGTGCATGTCGCCTCAACCGAGGCCACCTAGAGGCCAAGGCCTTCAGATCTACTCTTTTTGAAATTTTGAATTAAGTTGCTTCCTCTGAACGATAACTATTTTCCAGAGCGCTTGCGATAGTTTATCTCGGAGTCTATTTTCGAAAATATTCGTCAGCATGGCTTATCGGAAGTTTACCATAGTCGTATCAGTGTCATTAGGCGACGAATTCCACAATAATGCTTCAAATGACTGAAGCAAAAACTTGGAGTATATACGCTTAAGCTTCGCCTTTAAGAGTGGAACGCGATAGTGTTATTGGACGCTGTTGACGCCGACACCGACACCGTATTTTCTGCGACATGGGGCCCGATCAAAATTTAGAAAGGCTCGGTTTTCAACACTCCCCTCAATGTTGCCTAGAACCAAAGTACAGCGAAACACCATCAGAATTGGAGGTCGCTTAAGCTTCGCCTTTAAGAGTGGAACGCGATAGCATTCAAAGATCCCTGGCTGCTTATCAAGCTTTTTTCTTGTATATACAAATTGCAATCCGACGCTATCACGGCTGTAGGTTGTGGTTAAATTGTACTTCACGATTCTTCTGACGGATTTTACTTTGAGAAATCCAATTTTTGTTCATTAACGCCTTGCGCCAGGCGAAGGGCCCGCCCGGTCGGGGTGGTTCGGGATGATGTGGTTCGGCATGATTATTTCAGCCAGACGATGCTCAACGCCGACACCGACGTCCGATTTTCTGCGTTAAAGAGCGCGCGCATTGATTCTTCCGCGGTGCCCGGTGGCCGCTGGCCCGCAAAGCGTGCCGTGCGCACGGCGCCGGCACGCTATAAAATGCAATGACGACGTTGACGTTTCGACCGCAAGCCATAGAGTAACATACGGATTACAAGAGTGGCCACTCGAGCCTAAAAGCGGCCGAGCTACGCAGCTTCATGCCGCCCGCTAGAGGGCAATATAACACTCCCTGTCTCCAAGGGAACGCGCGTACTACTTATCTATTGTAGTAACTTTTCTATAGTGCACTATACGTCTACTTGTCTATGTGGCTGTAGACGTAGACGTTATCAACGGGATCAGCCGGCCGTGAGCGGTGGATGATAAGACTAGTATAAAGAATAACGCATCGCTACAAAATATCGGCCATGGTGTGATTAGGCAAGGCGACGCTACAAAATATGTGCGATAACGTCTGCGTGGTCTTTGCTGGGTTCGCCTGCCAGAACGTGTCTGTCTGCTTGGCTGCTGATTGGTAAGAAGGCCTTCATTACGTTCTTTTTTTCCCTTCATTACTTTGCAAATTGCTTATGTACTTGTCACTTCAGCCGTAAGTTTACATTTGTCGCATTGTGCTGTTCGGCGCAGAGAGCTTTTTGTGTTCTTCACTTCGCGCATGATGTACGTGGATTGCTTCACATTATGTAAGAAACAGCAATTTGGAATGCTGCGCAGCACGTTTGCGAGAAAATCGTTTCTGGGCGCGAGAAAGTGAGTCGGCACACGCCGGTATACGTAGTCTGATTTAATGCACGTGTGTTGAACTTCTGTGAAGGAATGCAAACGTTATGCTTAGGATCGTTATTCGTGGCGTGCGCAGATTGCTTGAAGCCTTTGTTACGAGCGCAATTAGAGAGAACTTGCGAATTGAGAAGAATGTTTGTAAGCTGTGGCTACGACGTATTCTAAAGAAACACTCCTGCCTCAGTAGCGCATGCATGGCACCGAAGGTTGATTTTTTTTTTAGCTGCGACAATGGCACGTGACGCTTTTCGCGAAAGGGCGATCTGAAGTGCGTAGGTGAAAATTTGTGCGAAGGCGGGAGAGAAGACATAACCAATACTTTTTTTTTTTCAGGTCATGCCGACCATAGTCAAGTACTACGGGAATTACTGCTGTGTTGCGAGGTTCAGTAACAACGGCAGGACAGGGAGAGAGCGTGGTTGGCTGACAACTGCAGTGAGCAGCCTTCATTCCTTGTTTGCTATGCAGCCCGAAACTACCACTTAATAAGAAAGGTTAGGCTTCAAAGGACGAGCGTTGTTTTCCTCTTTAATGCTAATGCCATCTTCTGCAGTTTTACTGTTCTGTGGGGTTTTTCATAATATCGCCTGTTTATTGCTTTTTTGAAATTTATTCTCAACATGTGGCAGCTGTATTGGCATGTCTCTCATTGTGCAGTGTACCCATCTTTTTGTGCTTGCGTTCATCTAACGTTGCGAAAAAAAAAAAAGTGTACATGTGCTTACTGAGAATGACTGAAAAATAAGGTTTCGTCTCTTCCAACACTTGTTATGTTTATTTAAAGTGCCTGCATAAACACACAGTGGCATCGTGTGCTTGCTGCTCTGGCGGTACAGCTTACACGAAGCTACTCGATGCCTGCAAGCAACTCGTCAAAAAAATCAAAATATAGCCATAATATAGCCTCCGGGACGAGCACTCGCACGGGAGCAATCTTGGAGGCCGTGTACATTTTCTAATCGCCAGAAAATAGCCTTCGAGATTAGATTTTTCTGCGGTTCCAATCTCTGAGTCTGCGTAGATTCCACACACCCGCTAGGTGCGCTGCGAACCAAAATCGGCCGCAGGGGCCTATGGAAGTGTCCTCTCTTATCCTTGTATGTTACTCTATGCGCAAGCAGCGAGCATCGCAAGCACGACCCATTGTTGTAGCCTACTGATCTCCTTGTTGACAGCTTCAAGGCGCACAGTGGTGAGGGCTGTATACGGCGAAGATAACGGGAGGGCTTCCATTAACCCTGTGAGGCTCCTAAGATAGCGGCCCGCGAATGGAACCGATAAGGTATCCCAGACAGGTTGTTGACCGAGTAAACGTACGCAAGAAATGAACGCGTACACCTCTCGGCGGAACAGCTTGACGACCGCGCCTGCCAGTGCGATTGCGCAAGTGCACGCGCGTCCTCTTCATTGGTGCCTCTGTGTCGGCGGTGAAAGTCTGACCATCACCGATCACCAACCGCAAAAACGCGCGTAAGAGGCAAATAGGCCATTCTTCAGGCAGTTTTGCTGCTATATTTTCTGCACTGTGGGCACGTGTGCGTATGCTTCTGCCTCTTCTCCGGACTTGAATGTTTTAATTAGCAATATTTCCTTCAGGTCGTGCATAGCACGGTTGGTTGTAGTTTACACCCGAAGAATGACCTTGTGTCTATTGAAGTGTCGGCTCTTTTTAGACGCGTGAGTTTTGCTCTTTCAAGAAGTTGATAGCTTGCGCATGTCCACGTTGATTCTGTCGTTTCTGCATGGTCTTTTGGTGCGTCACAATTCTGAAAAAAAAAAGGTAATATCTCTATTAACGAGTCTCAATGTATTGAAAGGGACACTAAAGGGAAAACTAAGTTGAGTTGTATTAATAAATTATACTTCTACAAAAAAAAAAGTGTGTGTGTGTGGGGGGGGGGGGGGGGGCATTTTTTCCGTGGCAGCAGGCTTGATAAACCGGAAATGACGCCAAAAACGACAGATTCGGCACACGACAGTGATTCTGACGCCGTCTTCTGGGCGTAGTAAATTATTTTTATCAGTAAAGGTGGACTGCATTTTATTCCAAAACAGAAAAAAAAAGACTGAACTTAGCAAGTTTTGAGAACATTTACTGAGCTGCCAATGGCTAAAAGAAAATAAAAGTGCTCTGAAATGCGCGAGATCACGCTGACGTAACGGCAACAAAGCTTTGGTACAATAAAATAATGAAACTTTATCTTTTTTTTTTCGTCTGATAATCAACCTCAAGCGTCCAAACTAAAGAAAATTGATCGTTGAAAGCACACTTCGTAAATTGATTTAGTGTTTCTCTTTAGTGAATGGAGTTTTGAAATAGGATATCAATTTACCAACTTAAAGGGACACTAAAGAGAAAAAAACATCACAGACGATTACGATACTCCCTAATGCGAAATTTGAGCGGTGCTTTACACGCGTTTTCATTTCGCCTGTCAATATTTTGTATTATGATTATATAAGTACGCGGTTTACATTAGGAAGAAAACGTTGCGAGTAGCGTAGCTGGCGCGGACAATCTGTCTCGTGCGGAACGTTGTAAACGGAGCGAAGTGTGGCGCGACTGCATCGCTAATCGGGAGATCGCGAGAGGCAGCGCGTGGGTGATGCGTGGGCGCGATTCACAGCAGCCGCCGCAGACAGACCTCCGCTAATGCAGCGCTTTGTTTCCATACAGACGACGCGCGCTACTCTGGCGTCATATCCTAGCCATCGTAGCCGCACAGTCCGTCTTGCGCGGCACTACTCTTTTCTCCGCACGCTTTCGTTCCACCAACGACGAGAGCGCGCGCGTAAAGAAATCTCAATTTTATCAAAAGGTCAATGTTTTATCTATAGACCTAGCTAAAATATGTTATCATCCCCAGTGAAAATCCGTCCCATGCATCTCCAGTGGAACTCCGTCCCATGCCGCCATCTGTTGAGTAAAACTTAAAACACTTTCTCGGCTCTCGGTGGCGTCTCAGGCCTAACAGCGTCAAAACAAAACAACCGATCTCAATAATAACGACAAGAGAGCGCCGATACTTAGTCTTCAGCTAGCGATGAGGTGAAGCGATGACTGATTGTACTATTTATTTTTTGCTGTCACAGCAGAGAGCAAGTTGCAAGAGTGAATTCAGATCGAAGCGGGCAGATTGATTGCTGCCATGTTGTTGTGCAATCGCTGTCCCCAGCGGATGTCGTCGCGCTGACTTCCGGGCGACAAGCGATATTTTCTGGCTTGCCAGAAACCGGCGACACGACCAGCGACAGCGACGGATAGCCCTACGCGACGGCAAAACCTGTCGCTCCACACGGCGGCGGCTGATGTCGTGGCCGCCGGCAGCTCAGCGCATGCGTAGGCCGTCTCCCCTCCGGCCCTCCTCCACTTTCCGACTCGCCTTCTCTTCTTTCATCTCCCGCTGCGCTCCACGTTCGCTTTCATCTTTCGCTGGGCTCGTTCGCTTGGTTACGAGGTACAAAAACGCCGAGGCACGCCGACGCTAGACGCAGGAACGGGCGCCTAAAAGCTGCGCTCTAAAATGATTTAACCTGTATTATAAATTACCGTTGTGCAATACCAAGAATACCACTCTTACAGCGCAATGACGCTTGGTAAGCAAAAAAAAAAAAGGAAGAAAAAAGTAGGGTGCAATCAAGAGAGACGGGTGGCGATGCCGTCTTGAAGTTCCCGCAACAGCACCCCGTGACGTCATGGATTTTGACGGCGTCTGCTAAGGCGTATAATTTTTTCGCCGGTAAAAATGGACTACATTGCGCTCTAAAGGGGGTCAAAGACTGAAGATAGTTATTTTATGTATTTATTGAGTACTGCTAGCCTGGATTCCTTAAGCAGGAGTGGGTTACACTTTCGGTACGAATGTACCTGAACGACAATAAGAGCACACATACAAACGGAACTGGAGAAATGCGATTGATGTGTCAAGTATGGCACTGAATACAATAATATAATTTCGGATGGCAAATAGTTCATATATGAACACGTGTGGGGACGCATTAGACATAGCGTTGATCAACACTTGGCACTGTGCAAAAAAAAAAAAAAAAGTATTTGGTTAGATGCGTTAGACATGTCAACGCGATGCACAGTATCAAGAAAACATAACTAGAAAAACGTCAATTAAAGAAAAGCAAGATATAAGGGCGACACTTTCATGGAACGTTGCTAGACTATTGGCGATAGGACACTATCATTTCACGTTTTGAAGTACGGCAGTGAAAGCGGCAACAGAAGAGCTCTCGATTTCTTCTCTGGGCAAACGATTCCAATCACGGATGGTACGGGGGAAGAAAGAATTCATTTAAGTGTTAGTTCCGCCCGAAATTTCGCTTTTTTTTTTTTTGAGTGGAAAGAACGAGTGGGACGCTGCGTAAGGGGTTTCAAGTACGGGTTTTTGTCGATTCCAAGGCTATCATGGTATATCATGTAGAATGTTTTTAGTCTTTCGCGGTAGCTTCTTGTTTGTAGGGATTTTAGATTTGCAGAAATTAATAGAGCAATTGGGCGATGTTTTGCTGCTGTTCGAATTAAAAATAAACCTAGCTGCCTTTCGCTGAATATATTTTCTAGTTTCCTTATATTTGTATTTGTGTGCGGATCCCATACTGCCGCAGCGTACTCGAGTGTTGGCCTTATATACGTTTTATAGGCCAAAAGTTTTACATTCGCTCAAAGCTTTGGGAAGTGTTCGCCGTAAGTAGCCTAGTTGTCTCATGGCTTTCTTGTGTATGTAGGTGACGTGATCATTCCATCGAAGATCAGATGTAATAACTACCCCTGGGTATTTGTAACTTAAAACTACAGACAGATTGTTACCGCTGATACTATAAGCGAAAGTGAGTGGATTCATCTTACGCGTAAGTGTCATTGCTACCGTTTTGCTGTGGTTTATTTGCATCTGCCACGAAGTACACCAATCTGCAATCTGGGCTAAGGATTTGTTAAGAGAAACCTGGTCATCAGAACTGTGGATTTCGTTACATAGGATGCAATCGTCTGCAAATAAACGAATATTTACCGACATGTCTTGAGCAATGTCGTTTATGAAGATCAAAAAGAATAACGGCTCAAGAACGGAACCTTGGGGGATACCTGAATGAACGGAAGCAGAATCTGAACTGACATCGTCGATGGACACTGATTGCTGCCTAAAAGACAAGTATGCTGCGATCCATGCATGGAGGGAATCGTTTTTAAGTAGAGGTCTTAGTTTCAAGAGAATTTTAGGATGCGATACACGGTCAAAAGCTTTCTCAAACTCGAGGAATATGATATCAACCTGACCAGATTGATCCAACGCTGCGGCAAAGCTGTGAATGCTCTCTAGTATATAGTTGCGTTTTCGTAGAAACTCCTCGTCGGAAAGCATGCTGGCGGCTATCGATTATTTTATTATCTTCAATGAAGTTGTAAATATGTTTGAAAATAATGTTTTCGATTACTTTGGCACAAGTGCAGAGAAAAGAAATTGGCATATAAGAGGTAAGAATGGATGGATCGCCTTTTTTGGGTAATGGGGTTTTTCTGGAGCATTTACAATCACTGGAAATTTCGGTGTGTGACAGCAATTTCCTAAATAACAAACATAAGAATATTGCGCACCACTCAGCATATCGACGTAGGAAAGCGTTGGGGATTCCGTCTATCCCAGATGACTTTTTGACGTCTAGTTAAGCAAAATTTATAGTATTCCCTCCTCACTGATAGTGATGTCATTAATGGGTGGCACTTCTTCAAGCGTCGAAAAATGTGGAACGATACCATCGTTGTCAGTGAACACCGAGCAAAAGTAATGGTTAAACGCATCAGCCATTTCCTTCTTATCAGTTCTAGCCGTACCGTTAATTAGGAGACTCGTGATAGATTTTTTTTTTTTCCTTCGGAGATAGGTGTTGCCAGAATTTTTCAGGAGTGTAGAAAGGAAACGTTTTAAAGACCCACTTTGATAATCGTCCTTTGCCCTCTCGATGTCGTGCTTTAGTCGAGTTCGCAGTTCAGATAAATTATCGGCACTATGAGCAGATGGGGCGTCGCCGGTGCTGCCTACATATGGCAAGTTTCGGGAGCTTTCACTTAGCCAACGAGGCTCAAATGCGAAAAAAGAAATACTTTGAAATCCTTTACGTCACTCTGTCGTACCGGCGTTGAGGTTTCGGCGCGAAATGAAAAAAAAAAAAAAAAATGCATCTTTGAACTTCGTTTTGTCTGGTAGTCGACCTATTTCGACGACCAGACAATATAGAGTTTTCAACGAATACTTTATCACTCTTAACATATTTCCATTGCTTCTCGTTAGTGCACCTCTGAAACCTGAGCTTTAGTTTGCAGTTTTCCTTTAGGGAAAGGCGCGCGTGCATACCACCGTCAGTGTATACTGCACTGCTGCAGTTGCCTCGTCTTTGCGCTATGCGAGGCTTTCTTTTTTCCCGACGAGCTTCTCACGATGACAACACAAGGTGCGGCGGCCACGCACGAGAAACGAAAAACAAAACCACGTGGAGGAAACGAAAAAAAAAAAAAAAAAAAAACCGAAACGCCGCGCGGCCTTGGCCTCGATGTCGCGGTGCGGAGGAAGGAGAAGAGGAGATATTGCAGCTCGGACTGGCAGCGCGGCGCGCGATTATGCGAAGGAGGAAGTGCGGCGTGCCGTGCGAGACGGCGGTGCCCGCATGTATATAGTTAGTTATGAGGCCTCATAGTACGTACGTGGCTGCGTGCGCGGCTGAGCGTGTAAATGTGCGCGAAGTCACCGTGGCCTCCGAGATTTAAACGCGCCAGCAGGCACGCGCAAATCTCCGAGGCCACGAAATCACAATGTTAGTTCGGGCTTCGTTGGCAAGGGGGTGTTACCAGTTCAATGTGGGTAAGGGGGGGGGGGGGGGGAGCAGGGGCACCGAATTGCACCACGCCCCTTCTTAAGCAGCACTTTTGTGCCACAAGCGGTCGTTATGGGCTAACAAATAAGGAGAGCCCAACGATTGCCGGTGAGCAAAGAATACGTGAAGCGACTGGGTAAAAGTTTTTAACCGCGAGGGACACTGCAAATTACAAATGTCTTCCCTTTTTGTGAAGAACGGCGATTGGACGTCTCAGTCTGGAGGCCAACGTTTTGAAAAGTTGCTTGTCAAAGAAACCTCGGTCTGGGACTTCACTTCTCCGAAGTCTCCATCCAGTTTCCTGTGAATCTGTGTATTTTTTTTATTTCATCTTTTTTCTTCTGAAGTCAGAGGTATACGAATCGAGTAGCAAGAAGTTGAACCATTGCAACTTAGGCAATCAGTCAGTTAGGATTTTATTTAATGAAAACTGTTTTTATACTGATCCACAAAGCAAGTTGGAATACGCTAGCGCAAGACAGGGGTAATTGGAGATCGCAGGGAGAGGCCTTCGTCCTGCAGTGGACATAAAATATAGGCTGATGATGATGATGATGATGATGATAAAGTTAGTGCCAGAGCTTTGATAGACGATCGGGAATATGGTTTTGTGTCAGTAGGAAAAGCGGTGATGGGTAAATGGAGTTTTTCAATAGCAGCACAGCATGAAGAGGCATAAAACACGGGACATTAAGTTCAGCGATTTTAACAGACAAGCAATATTTATTATTTGTTGCGAAATGTACTGAAGTAGTGAAAGGCTAAAATGAGAGTAACTGGTAATACTGGCTAGCAATGTTGGCAGTGCGTTCTCAAGTCCTGTAGCATTAATTGTTGTTGAGATTGTCCCGTAGATAGAAAGTGGTGCGTGGGACTTGCGGACGAAAATTAGGAATTGGAATGAATGAATGAATTAGGAATTGGTGCGTGAATGAACTGATTATGTGGTGTGCGCTTTCTGGTACCGAAGCGAAATGACCGGACAGCTCACAGTATATACTTTCATGATCTCACTGCGTGTGTACACCGCTTTGCTTAACTGGACGTGTGTTCAGGAGGCGGTAAGCTAAATTTTACTCTGTCTCGTTCTCTTAGAAACAGCATGTGATGCGAAGGGCCGTGTTCTGCGCAGCTATACCATGGGCTGTAGTGTCGTCTGATATGTTAGTAGACACTAATAGTATACATATATAGTAGCTTGTATGACATTTTACGAAGGAATGATGTAATGTTAGAAGTGTCTTTAACGGAAACACGCGTCTCCCTGTGTGAAGGACTGGTCTATTACTGTGTGTCATCGGATATGTACGACGTATACTACGTGGTGATGAACGCGCCAAGGGCGACTATCCGGTATGACTCCGAGGAATTCGGTGTGCTTCACACGTTGAAATGGTGGTGCCCTTTGTCGTCAAGTCTCGGTTGAAACACGAGCATGTGTTCGAAATCGTTTTCTAAATCTCGAATGTGCGTTACACCCTTCAAAGGAATGCAAAGCGTTTTCCTTTTGTGAGCCGGGCAAGTATCGAGTGTGCAGTCGTCAAGGCACGCAGCCGTACACTCACTTCACGAGCTTATTTCTTCTCGTTATCGCGCCCGCAACGCCTTCTCGTACCGATACTCCCACACTCCGTATACCGACCACGCGGGTTCTACGCTGACGGAGGCAGTCACCTCAAGGGAGCATTGCAGGCAGCTGGCATGATTTATAGGAGCCTCAACGATTGCCTCCATTGTTATCGCGCGCTAACTTCCTGGCGATTTGAGCTGCAACCAATTTCGCTTCCTTCCAGCAACGCAACGCTGGATGAACGTGGAAACGGGAACACTTCTTCGAGTACAACGTACGATAGGCGGTATCGAAGATAGCGCATGACCGTTCGGTGATGGCATCGTGCACGAGGCGTTATACAAGGCGTTTTAACTTTTCACGCTGAAATAAGCATCGCGCCTGTTTCAGGCGCGAAACACTGAGACGTGATGCTTCAGGGGCTCTATTCTGGACACGCATGGCGGCTGCACGGCCGCCATTATCCGCCATCTTGACTGTCTCATTGGCTGTCCAGAGGTCACGTGTTTTGAAATTTGTGCCGGGAAACGGAAGTTTTGCAAAATGCTATTTCGCGTTTTCGTCAGAATGACGAAACGTGACGTGGAGCTGCAAATTTTATCGACTAATACTTTTGTGTGTTCCTTAGCACCTATATTGCGACTTTAGCGCTTTAAAAAGAAAGTGGACGGTAGCGTGCAGAAGCTCGTACAATGTATCTGCAATTTCACGAATATGTGGTGGCGTTCCAAGATAGCCGGCATGTCAGCTTGTTCATTGGCTGAAGGAATATCCCGTGAGGAGCGTCACAGGAAGGGCTGTTTCGTAAACGTCAATTTGACGTTGCGTGACGTTGCGCTGGGCCGCCATTGCAGAGATTTTCCGCCATAATTTGTGGTGCGACGAGCCGCGCGAATTATGGTAATGAGCGGCCATATGCAACGGCAGTGGAGAGGCATGCGTATCGCCGCATTTTCCCTGTCATTTCGGGCCATAAAAATCTTTTGTTCACAACGCGTGTTCATAGCATTTGCATCGCTTTCGGGTGGTGTTTGCATTTGTGTTTTGCACCATCATTTTTATTAAAAACACGTTTATTTGAAATAATATTGGTTGAAACTAGCAAACTTTCGGCGACATTTTGCACTTTTCACTATTGCGTTTGTATTGTAATCAATATTAATGACCTTTCGCTTCATCAAAGGCTATGACAACGGTGACTTTTTAATTTACAAAAAGAAATGTACGCAAGACGGCGCCTTGAAGTTTCCTTTCGCGGTGCGAGTAAGCAGCGAAGTGCACAAGAGATGGCAGTGCCGGCGCTTGCGTTGCGCAAGCGGATACCTGTGGCGCGCGCAACGCTATCGATGATATTCGGCCGCTTCTCAGCCAGACGAGTCGGGCTGAGTCACTTGCGGATCACGAGATAGCGATAACGCGGCCTAGAGCGTGCGCTCATCATCACTGGTAGGTCGCGTGTGTTGTCTCAAGGTAGAAAGCAAGCGCGTGGGTGCCGATATACGATGACTCATTCAGTTTCACGAGGACATGCATCCTATCTAATGAAGCAGACGACAGCCTGCGCGTATGCAGACGACGGAAGCGAGAAACGATTTTGATGGAATAATCGTACGCTTTGAGCTAGCGGCTTTATTTTTACTGGGGAGGAAAACTGTTTTCCTTTATCAAGAATGCTAGGTTCAATGCCTACATTACAGTTTCTTAGGCGAAACGTCAAATTTGCGTATCGTTACGAAAGCAAAACGGGGCCATCAGCGCTATTTTGTAAGCGTCGCGCCTACGTCACGCCTCGAAGAAAATGGCGGAATGTCCAGAATAGCGGCTCAGACGAAAGAGCGTTCGCTATCAGTGTTGTTTAGTCGGGTAACTGAGCGAGAAAGTCGCTAAATTTTGGCGCGTTTTTAAGTCACCTTAACAACTTTGCGTTAGCTGTTTAATCTCGAGGTTCGGCTACAAATTCACAGAAACTCCGCCGAGCTATGACGTCACTGCGTTGCCTAGCAACCACTTGGCACAGCTGCGCCTGGCTTCGCGGAGCTTTGCACAGGTGTCGTGACGTCACCGCTCCGACTTCCGCATTACTTCTAGCTGCGCCGCGCTGCGCCTAGCTCTGACGTCACTATGCGTCGCCTAGCAACCACCTGGCATGTCGGCGCCCGGCCGCGCCACGCTGCACCGCCGCTTCCCGTACTACAGCGGCTAGAATGGGGAAGTGTGACGAGCGGCACGCGGCGCCTACGGGGCGCCACGGCCGGACTGGAGAGGCGCGCCCTGACCTGTGGAAAGTTACGTTTATTTCTTTTTGTGCTGCAGCAAGTCTATATGTGTACTGATGGTGCGAAACATTGTTTCGTGTCTGGATGCTACTATCGTACTGCTGCCCAATTTTTGCTCACCGTGAACTGTCTTAGTTTCTACGATTTGGCCAAAGCTCCCAGCAGTGGCAACTGTGAAGGGGGCGATCTGACACTTCTCCTCAGCAATGAGGATGCAGACCACGAACTGGACGAACTGGCGCACTGGGAAGGTTGAAGAAGCTTCTCACATGATAAAGAAGTCCACAATGCTTTATTTACGCAGTATATAGCGCAGAAGCACACGGACGGTGAAAGCAACAGACGGAACACAGCGCTAACAACTGAGTGTTTATTGGACGAGAGCAGATATATATATATATATATATATATATATATATATATATATATATATATATATATATCGCCACACAAAAGGAATGTACAAGGAAGACACACATACAAATCAACCTACCAAGTTAACTGACACAGGTGCCTAACGCGTCAAACACTCAGTTCTTACCGCTGTGTCCCGTCTGTTTCTTTCGCCGTCCGTGTGCTTCTGCGCTACTGTGTAAATAATGTCATACCAACTAGCCCATCAGTCTGTCGTTTTGAATCCGCAATGCTACCCGACCATGATTAGCCTGAAAAGATGAGCGACTCGCGGCTATAGTCTTCTGCATGACAGGGTAAATACCCTGTAGTCTGTGTGCAAGAAATGTTTTGACGAGCTCCTTGTTGCCACCGGCAAAGCCATCGAACAGGTGCTGATGTTCACCAAGTTCTGCGTCAATGGGGGCCTCATTCACCTTTCGGAGAAGCTCTTCTCATTTGTATAGTCGCCCTTGAAACCACTGTTTTCGATGTGGTTCAGTTACAACGAGCTGCACAGTGACAGCTTGGAAGAGCTTGTCTATACTGTCTGCACAAAACGACGTCATATTGGGCTGTGCACCGCGTGGCCCCTGCCTTACCAACCAAGTTACAAAATTATTTTTGGTCATCCGTTCTCCCTTCTACACGAAGGCACTCAACAAAGAGAGAGTCTTCCCGTGAAAAGAAGAAGCACCTGAAGCTCAGTCGCGTCACTTAGCAGAGAATAACATAAGGCTGACAACGTTCTGTTTGAGCTGTTTGTGAACAATTTAAAACATTTTTTTTTCTCGTGAGAAAAAAAAAAGCACCAGCTCAGGTGCATCGCGTAGCAAAAAATAATCGATGACGGAGAATGGTTTGTTTTAAACGGATTGTGAGCCACTCTTCAAAAATTAGTTGTTTGCGTAAACAGTGCGTCAAAAAATAAAATGTTTGCTTCCGATTTACCACTGGGAATTTTCTTGCTTTGCGTACGATAAGGTGTCAGAGTGGTAGTTCTGCATTTGTAAGGGAACATCCAAGCTCCGCTGAACGGGATGGTAAACGCCTGCGTCGCGTTCGGCTGCACGAATCGTGCGAAGCAAAAGTCTGGAGTAACGTTTCACGTGTAAGTATATAGCGCGGAAAAGCCTTCAATCGCTCGACCATTGCTGTGCACTATCTCCGTCGAGGATCGCTGTTGTACCTGAAATCTGCCTTTTAACTGGCGAATATAGGCTGAAACAAGCTTTTTTTCTGCGTATGTTTGTGCGACAGGTTCCCGAAAGAGAAAACGCTGCGTGATGCATGGCAGCCAGCTGTTCGCAGAGATGGCTGGGCGCCTAAAGATTCGGATGTTCTTTGCACGGTGCACTTTGAAGAGGGTTGTTTTGACAAGTCTGGTCAAACGACAAGGCTACGACAGGGCAGCATTCCAACCATTTTTCCAGCGTTCCCCGCACATCTGCATAAAAAAGCGAGTTCGTAAGAAATGCTTGCTGATCGTATATATTTTCGGTGCGCTTGCGTATGAGATTCCGCTTGTCGATTACTACTTATTTTATATAAAATGATGCAGCTCTCAGACCTGGTGGACGTCGTATAGCTGAGTATCACAAGTTGACTGTTTATAAGCGTGCATAAATATCGGCACGCAACTGTTTCGCATCAAAACAAGAAAATAACTGACGTGACTGGTAAATAAGTAGTATTGCCAGTCACATATCGTGTGTTTTACAATACGATATGTGCCTGGAGCAACAACAGTTCTTGTGCAGCCATAGTTATCCTATCTCGGCGTAATTTAACTTAGGCTGGATCGCGAATATTACTGTTTTCTGAGATCAAGTTGCTGTTGCATGCGGTCGTGTAAAGTGTAAATCAGAGTTCATACAAATTCGTCTATTGCGGACTCACAATCTTTACAATATTTAAAAGCCATTATTCGTAGTTACTGAACCGTTTAAGAAGTGACATTATCAGCATGCCTTTAATTTTGGGCATTGTGGCAATTTTTGTTTGCAGCCAAAATTATGTTTGTTTTGATGTGTTTGCATTTTATGTATGTCTGTTTGGTATTGTTTTCCTATAGTACACACTGTGATGCACCAGGTAGTTATGCAATATTTATTCATTTTTTCACCATGTTGTTTTATGCTTATTTTTTTTTCCAAAATAGCCAGGACACAATAAACATTTATTTACCACTTTACTGATTTCACCTTGTGCTTCGCGTAACTTCGGTAATCTGGCAAGAGCATAAAAGGCGTTACAGCTTCAGCCTACGTATTCTTGCATTAACAACTGCCTCGAGCATTTGTCATTAACCTGGCGTGACAAAGATTACTGGTGATTCCTAATAATACAACTAGGCGACATGAAAGCCCTAGCGTCTTCTTCTTCTTCTTCCTGGGGTTTTACGTGCCAAAACCAGTTCTGATTATGAGGCACGCCGTAGTGGAGAGCTCCGGATTAATTTTGACCACCTGGGGTTCTTTAACGTGCACTACAACGCAAGCACACGGGCGTTTTTGCATTTCGCCTCCATCGAAATGCGGCCGCCGCGGTCGGGATTCGATCCCGCGATCTCGTGCCCAGCAGCGCAACGATTTAGCTGACTGAGCCATCGCGGCGGGTTAGCGCTAGCGTCGCTAACTCAATCATACGACGACCGCTTTCCACTTCTTTTACGGAGTCTTCGTCACTTTATTTCGTCACAATGTTTTCAGCAAGAAGTCACTCTAAATTCGCCTAATTCACCTCTCTGTGCACGCATTATTGCCTCAGTTCAATTGCGTAATCACTTTCAGACTGTTAAATGTGGCTTTCTCATCATCATCAACTAAACCAGCACCGCGTGTTCTTCTCCATTACCTTTCGTTAAACTCCTAGCACCCAGCTAAACCCCTTTAATCCACCATTATTTACTCCTAATTCAACATTATTACAGCCTTAATACACGTCATTCACCTCTCTATATTCATTGTTACTTCAGTTCACATGCTGAATTAATATTGTGTGCTTAATAGTGGTATTGCGCGCGCTATCGCCTTTTATCCTAAGAGGATCATTTCGTGTCAACAACACGGTTTTGAAACGGTCTTGAGACGGACACCCCACCATGAGGTATGCATAAAAGGCTGCCGCATTAAAAAAAAACATCTGCGCTAAATAAATCATAGTAATTCTCCCACTTTCATCATAATACACCACCACGAAAGCGCACTGGTTACGCTACCAGCGAGCAAGCAGCGCTCGCTCTTGCCCGGAGCAAGATGGCCGCCAACCAGTTTCCCAGGCTTCAGCCGGTCGTATGGGCGCGCATAGGGGATCTCCACTCCAGAAGTTTTTTTATAACCTCCTTGCTCGGACTGTGGCGCCGCCGCACGGGAGAACGTGGACCACGGCGGCGCCTCGGATCTGTTTGAGCCCCGGTGCCCCGGCGGAAGCCGCGGTGCGCAGGGCGGCCACACCAACCGGCGGCGCGCCGCTGCGGCAGTCACGTGGCAGCATACACTCCTCAAACTATCCGTTAACTCCGTCCTGGAGCTGACGCGTGCAGACGATAGTGCGAAACGAGTTTCCGGCTACACCGGACGCGAGTACGAAACGAGTGGTCGGGCGGGTCCGCATGACGCCAGTTTCCCGCCCGCACGTCACGGAAGCGGGCCGCTCTCATTGGTCTCTTTCATCCGCGGCACACGGCAAACCGCAAAAGATCGGTCCAGGAGCGATCCCTCCCGCGGCAAGAAAAACCTGTTTCGCGGCTGCTTTCGCGGCTCGCGTCTTGTCGCTGGTGGCGCGCCGCGCGCGTTTTGCCGGCGAATGCAGGAATGCAGCCGTGATGAAAAATAGGGCACTGTGGTATTGCAATAGTTACGAAGTGGTGAGAGGGATTTGGAAAGGGGTGATGATCCTTAGTTTGACTTTCGGTAATGCGGTCCTGTGCATGAGATCAGAGGTTCGAGCAAGGTTGGAAGTTAAGCACCGAGGGGTAGGTAGACTTGCTTTGGGAGCACATGGAAATACACCAAATCAGGGGGTACAGGGTGACATGGGATGGACGTCATTCGAGGGCAAGGAAGCTAGCAGCAAGATAGAATTTGAGGAGCGATTGAGAGAAATAGCAGAAAAGCGGTGGGCAAGGAGAGTTTTCAGTTATTTGTACATGAGGAATGTTGACACAAAATGGAAGAAGCTGACCAGATAATTGTCAATTAAATATTTGGACTGCAGGTGGGGTGCAAACCAGGAAACAGTGGTTAAGAAAAAGGTTAAAGAGAGAGAGACAGAAGAAAGGGGAAAGGCAGGGAGGTTAACCAGATGGGAAGATCCGGTTTGCTACCCTACGCTGGGGTGAGAGGGGAGGGGGAGGTAAAGTGACAGGAAAGTAGAGATAGAGAAAGAAAGGATCAGAGATACACAATCGCGATCGGTCACAGGTGGCACAGCACAGTAGCACTTGCAGCACTATAAACATCTGAACGGGCTACAGCCGCTTGTCCAAGTTTGTTGCCCTTAAAAACTGTAGCAGTGACCTCGTCACCCTCCGCTGCGATGGCTTGTGATGTCGGCATTCTAAAATAAGTTCCTCTGTTAGAGGTCTTTGGTCAAAACGCGCTATCGCGTGTACGAGCGATCGTCTCTGTAAATTGTAACGAGGACAGTCACAGAGAAGGTGCTGAAGAGTCTCCTCGCTACCACAGTCATCGCACGAGGCGTCGTCGGCCCATCCGATTCGGAATGCAAAAGGCCACTCTTAGCCATATTCGAAAAAGTAGGGTAGCTCCTCGATGGCAGAGTCCAGCTGGGATGCAAAGGCGTAGAGAGGAATCTAAGTTGTGCAGCCGGTTGCTTTGAAAACATCCCGCGTTCCACGGGGAGAACGTGATATCCCGGGTGAGCATTCGAAGTTTTCGAGCGGCATCTGTCCTTGATAACGGTATAGGTTCCTCTTCATCACCTTGAAGAGCCGACCGAGCAGCGTTATCGGCGTGTTCGTTTCCTATGACGCTGCAGTGACTTGGAAGACACTGAAATGTCACGTGGTCTCCTTTCTCAGTCAAGGTATGGATTAGTTCTCTAATCTCGAATACCAGTTCTTCATGCGGTCCACGTCGCAGGGCTGATAGCAAAGACTGCAGTGCTGCCTTCGAGTCACTGAATATTGACCATCTTCGAGGTTGCTCTTGGCTGACGAGACAAAGTGCAGCGCGAAGAGCTGCACCTTCCGCAGCCGTCGATGTCGTTGGGTGGAATACTGGAGAGTTGCCGATCCATCAGTATAAATATGTACGTGGTCGGCGTACCCTTTCTGCAAAAGGAGCAGAGTGAGTTGTTTAAGAGCCGGTGAAGACAGCGCAGATTTCTTACTGATTCCTGGTACGGTGAAGTGCATTGCAGGTCGACCCACACAGCATAGAGGAATCGATGGCTTAGTTGCGAGGGAGAAACCTGATAAAAGGCGAGTGTAATAATCCGACATCGTAGTGCACAATGATGCATGCGGCCTGGCTTGCAATTGCCTAATTTGATTTTAACACCGCTTTGAATATTTTCTGGCATAGAACACGTGTAAATCTCTGTTAGTGAATATCACCCAAATTACAGCACACTGATTCTATTGTGCCACGGGTGCTGCCTGATCCCGCAAGTCATTCCGAGGAACTGCGCTTGTTCTCACTATAATAGATCAAGCATCATTTCAAGCAAGCGGAAGCGGCAGTATTTTTACTTCTTTCCGTGTAAAAAAATCATATTTTTGCTAGTGCTTCCTGACGCAACCACTCGAATTTCACATTTAAATTTCGCACAAATACTGCATTATATCTCTACTATCTGAAACTATTGGCATATTATGCTGTAAAACGTTTTGCTGCCTTTGGCCTCTAATTCTGGAGTTCTACGTAGATATAGGTTTGAACTTGACGGATGGATGCGGTACATTTTGCGTTAGTGTTCAAAATGAGCTATGTAACACCTTCTAGACAATATGTAATACATAATGTGATATAAAATTGGGTTGCCGAACAAATCTCTTGCAGCAAAGTTTATTGATTCGCACCTTCGCACTCTCAGCTCAAAGTTCTATTCTTGTAGTATGGAGAATTTTCAACATGAGAAGATTACCACATACACTTGTCATTCCCACATCTCCATAATTTTTTTTTATTTACCAGCGTGCGCATCTCCTCCAAATAAGAGGGAAGTCGCCATGTGAGGTGGCAACAAATGCCACGAAACCACCGCGTTATCACTGTTTTCAGGGCCCTGACCAGCTCGCCATCATCCGAGCAGTGACTGCAGCCTGCCGACGTCAGCTCCCTGCCCTGAAAGCACTGGCCTGTCAACCACTTTCGGCAACGTGCTGAAGTCCTATCGTGGGGGCCCTGCCTAACCCACCGTCATCGGCCTAGCTTCACGGGATATGACTCTTTGGCACTTGTTTGTAAATAAAGTGTCTTAAAATATCCCAGTGTCAACCACTTAGCTCCACGGAAAATGCTGTTTGTACTTATTTATTTGTAAATAAAGCTGTTATAAGTTGTCGTTCAGTATTCTGTTATTATTTACGTGTGTGTAGGACTTTGGCTTTTTGGACTAATATATTTCCATCACGTTTCCTTAGCTATACTAATCGAAGTAGAAAGTAGGGGGACCACAGCTTTCAAAAATGCATCGGCAAAAGTTTCGCGGTAATAATGGCTGCCTACTCCATAGTCAGCGTACTTATAGTATTCGTCATGCGCAGCGCATTGGCGAAAAGCAGGCTTTGATAATGGTAACGATTTGGCCTAGTGCTGCTGGTTCTACGATAGCCATCCTGGCCGCGTAGTTCCTTGAAGCCTGTTCCTTGAAGAATCTCACTTACGGTTTCTTGGACCCTGGCGTTCTCATCAACACTTTTCATCGACTTTACTTTGAAGGCCCACCTTGTTGGGTACAAGAGCAGAAGGATATTTGGCATTGACTCTGACTCATCCGCTGGCTCCCCTAATGAGGAAAGAACAACGGACGAAAAATTTGACAGATACACCTGATACTGCTTACTTGGGGTAATTACAAAGCATTATAGGCCTTTCGGTGAACTCTTTAGTGAGCCAGATGGCTGCGACTTGACGTGAGCAATCACCCACGCACTAGGCACACGTTTAGTCAGCCTGAACCGTGGAGCTGCTGTGGAGTCGGGGAAGCGCGCTCGTCTCGTACCCCGGGGACCCACGTCGGATTGCCACCCAGATCAATAGTACCGAATTTTCTTTTCAAAGCCATTAATTTACGTTGTTTGCAGAAACCTCTCTAAGATATTTGACGTCAATCCGAGCATTTTTCGCATGTTCTTCCTCTTTGCGCCGTCGGCAACTTTTGGTACCATTGCGACGTCAGCCACTTCTGCTACCATCGCTCCGTCACGCCGCCGATGACTACGCCGGGTTTTGCGTAATGCTTTCAGATTAAAAACACTTTTGCGCATTTTTGATTCATGCATTGCTTTGTAAGTATCATTGCGGCACTCAATGCACCACCAGTGATACCGCAGGTCTTACACTAATTTCCTGCAATTCAAGATCTAGAAAAAGATTACTAGAATGTACATACGGAGGTATCGGCTCAGAAGCACTAACATTAACGCGATAGCTTTAAGGCCCCCTTGTCGCAGAAAATCCGGTGTCGGCGTCGGCGGCGTTGTTCGTTAATGAAAAATCATCCCGAACCACGCTGGCCCTCCACGTGTTGCATAGGCCTTACTGAACTAATTGTATTTCACAAAGTAAAATGCATCAGAATATTCCTAGAGTACTACACACACACAACATACAGACATGTCAGCGTTAGATGGTACTTTGAATATACGAAAAAACATACCGTATTTACTAGCGTAATGAACGCACTCCCATAATGAACGCACCCCCAACTTTAGTCATCAAAAGTTGCATTTTTTTTTCTCCCGCGTGAGAAACGCACCCTCAACTTGCTGCCGTGAAGTAGGAGAGACGCGGTACGATTCGGTGTTCGATGTGGCGTCCGGTGGGTATGATTGTATCGGACGTCTTATCGGACGCCGAATCGTACCGTGTGTCTCCTACTTTCATTGCGATAGCAATTATATCGAATTATTGCCGTCGGCGCCGACGATCGCGGCTCTATCTCCCGCCTTCCAGGGAGGAAAACGGGGAGGAAACTCGCCGTATTCCGCCGCGCCCATGAACTGCGCATTGCGCGGCCGCGTTCACCTTATCTTGAAAGCGATCTGCGTCTGGGGCTGAGCCTAGGTACGACGGCGGCTTATACCTTTGTGTGTGCTCCGTTCTCGGCCGCTCAGTTTGCGTTGAAGCGATACACGGCATGAAGGTTACTTCGCTTGCTGTTGCAGCCGCGCTTCCTCACGACAGCGTTTTGACGGCGAGGGTCCGCGGTCATCGAGTGTGATGTGCGCGCGTGACACTGGGCCGGTTAAATTATTTGGAAAATTTACACGGCCGATAAAACTACTATCCTTACTTCATATAGCTGTCTACCCTTTTGCTATCGCAATCAATGGTTCTTCTTTCGGGAGAAACTGAGACTTTTTTGAAAATGGCCGCGGAAAAAAAATCGCTAGAAATTTTACCCCAGATAATAAACGAACCCCCCCCCCCCCCCCCTCAACTTTGCGCATATCTTTCGGGGAAAAAAGGGCATTCATTATGCGAGTAAATACGGTAATACTGTTACGCGGGAACTCAAACACATACCACTTTACCAGCTGCCGTTGGAGGTAGTGGGAGCGGCGCGCCCCACTTGGTTCCTTGCAACACCACCCAGAGCGCGCTCGCGTCCGCGCATTCGAACAATCTAGTTTGGTCTAGTTGTTCTTACTACGAACAACTAGACCAAATGATAATATACGAAAATGGAAAACATAGCCTGAGTAGCAATCATATAGACGTTTAGCATTCAAGTTTGGGAGACATACGAACGCAGAACACAAACCAATAGCCACAGAATTTAAAAAAAAAAGGAATGAAGAGCAAATAACAGAGATCGCAAAAAACACAGAGAAGGAAAGTGAAGATTTTTCTACAGCAGTCGGGGAATACAAGGAACTGATGGACGTTATGGAGCATGTAATGAGGCAGACACGGCAAAACAATTGTTGGATTGGAAAGAGGAAACCACATAAGTGGTGGAACAAGGAAATAAAGCAAGCTATAGAAATGCGTAAAGAGGCATATAGGGCTGATCGAGAAGCCAAAACGTTGGGATTACAAGAAGAAGAGGTGCTCCTTAGATGGAAGAGATACCGAGAAAAGAAAAGGGTGGCGAGTGAGCTCGTGCAAGAAAAAAATTTAATGCGCAAGTGAATGTTGGGTGCATAACATTCACAAAAGAGACGAAGGCGCCCCAAAAAAGATTCTGGAACCATATGAAAGCACTCGGAGCTCCAACTAAAAACTCGCAAACGGCTATAAGGGATGAAGACGGTAACATCTACGAAGGAGACGATGCGCTGCGGTACACCACAGACGTTAATGAGATAACTTCGGCACGAGAAAAAGTTTAGTTCAGACAACAGATCCAGCATCAACAGAGAGGCCTGAGAGATCAAAATTGAGCATAGAAAGCTTTTCTTGGAAAAAGGCAGGAGAAAATGTCCCTAACAACGCGGCAGCAGGACCCGATGAAATCCCAATACAGCTAATCGAAAACCTCGGTCCAAGAAGCAAGGCACTGCTGACTAATGCCATAGAGGAAGTGATTAGAACAAAAAAAAATTCCCGCTGGATGGCGTGAAAGCAAGATGAATCTCATCTACAAAGGCAAAGGAGATAAGGATAAGACGAGCTCGTACAGGCCAGTTACAGTAACGTCGGTGATATATCGAATGACAATACAAGCCATAAAATTAGAACTCTCGAAGTGGGTGGAGAAAAACGATGTACTGGGGGAACTACAGAATGGGTTCAGGCCAGGCAGACGCTTAGAGGATAATATGTTTTTACTAACTCCGTGCATAGAGATTTCAGTAGCTCAGAAAAGACCTTTATCGATAGCATTTCTAGATATTAAAGGAGCTTATGACAACGTAGACAGGGAATTGTTATGGGATATTCTTAAGCACGATGGCATAGATTACAATCTCGTGGAGCTGCTGAGGCAGATATATCGAGACAACCAAGTACAAGTTGTATGGGAAGGTCGAAAAGTTAATGAAATGGTGGGAATTCACCAATTATTGAAGCAAGGATGTCCTCTGTCTACATTGTTGTTCACGCTTTACGTTAAGGGTATAGAAAGACGACTGGAAAACAGCAAATTACGTTTTGATTTATCCTAGATACGTAATGGACAAATGGTGCAAAAGAAGGTCAGTGGACTGATGCACGCAGACGACATTGTGCTATTAGCGCACAATAAAAAGATTTACAGATACTTGCGAATATCTGTGATAATGCAGCGACAAATCTTGGCCTCAATTTTAGCACAGAGAAATCAGTAATTATGATCTTTAATGAAAAGACGAGTAACTTCGTGGTGTCATTTCAACAGCAAGTCATACCCATAGTCAAGCAATATAAGTACCTCAGCGTACACATAAACGAAGGAAAGAATTACTCAAGCAACCACCAAGATAATCTGAAAATAAAGGGGCAGCGGAATGCAGCAATAATGAGACACAGATCACTGTGGGGCCACAATAAGTATGAGGTGGTGCATGGAATTTGGAAAGGAGTAATGGTGCCAGCGCTAACGTTCGCAAATGCCATTCCATGCTTAAAATACGATCTCTTGTCGGGGTTGGAAGTTAACGAAAGATCAGTAGGCTGGCTGGCTTTGGGAGCCTACGGTAAAACCACAAATGAGGCAGTGCAGGGTGACATGGGTTGGGCCTCTTTTGAAGTCAGAGAATAACAGAGCAAAATTAGTTTTGAAGAAAGGCTCAGGAACATGGACGAAAATAAATAGGCAACTAAAGTGCACAAGTACCTGTACATGAAAAGCGTGGACACAGAATGGAGGAAGAGGTCAAGGAAGTTGGCAAGCAAGTACAGGATAATCGAAACTGTAATTAGACAACCAGGAGTCATCAGAAAGAAAGTGTGAGAAATAGAGACCGTGAATTGGATAAAAAAATGGAAACAAAAAGTACCATGGAGATTTACAAGAATGAGAAGAAAGAAATTAGGAGGGAAAATCTGTACGATAACACGAAGCCTTGCTATTTGCTTGAGGTTCGAGCCGGTTGCCTAAGGACCAAAACATACCGGAGGAAATATTCGGAACTAGATGAGGCATGTGTATGCTGCAGTAAAGATGCAGAGACCACTCATCACATCCTAATGGACTGCGACGGGATCCACCCAGCGAGAACCGTAGGTAATGTACAACTTCCAGAAGCCCTTGCGTTTAAAACTGCCCTAGCCGGCCTGGCCCGGCCCATGGGCCGGGTAGGGCAGTTTTTTCACGGGCTCGGGCCGGGCTCGGACACGGCATGTGCTTTTTGACCCGGGCCCGGGCCGAGCTCGCAATTTCTGATGGTGTGCATGTAACGTGCGCGAGTTACTCTCGCGCATTTCGACTCTGAAAAATATGTCTTCTTCGGTGTCGGGCCGGGCTCGGGCCTAAGGTAAAGGTGTGGTGGGCCGGGCCGGGCGGGTAACGTAGATTTTTTGCGGGCCCCGGCCGATCCCGGGTCTCGACATAAAGCTTTTGGTCTGTCTCGGGAGGGCAGCGCAACGGAAAAACGGGCCCGGGCTGAAATAAATTGCTCGTGCAGTGCTCCAATTTAAGGTTGGGCGGATGTAGGGATACGCGACTCTCACGTGTCCCCTGATGTTGTTTTTCCCGCATGCGCATAACGACGTACCTAACAAAACGAGGTTGTGAGACCTTCTACAAAAGTCTGCATGAGAAGGGAATGATTCAGGCAGCATTTGAAATTCCTACTTTAAATGCAATGGCTATATTCTGAATCTCCATTCTTTATTCAAGATAGCTGAAATTGAGTATGATGAGTGTTGTTCAATATATACGGGGAATATTAACGAAAGTGTATATATATAATAAATAAATAAATAATATAAATAAATAAATAAATAAATAAATAAATAAATAAATAAATAAATAAATAAATAAATAAATAAATATGCCTGTTGCCTGTCGCAAATCTCTATTTTCATGGCATGGGATATCTCGTAACAAGCGTTCATGTTAGTTGTTCTTCGACAAGCGAGCGGAGCTCCTCAAGTTTCTTGGGTGTCAATTATTGAAATAAAGAGAGCAAATCACTTAAAATAATATAAAAACAAGTTCCTGAAATGCTCTCTGTCCCCAGACATAAGCAAGGACATCTGAGTGCAAATTTCAGTGCGAGAAAACAATAATCTGACGACAAGTCATTAGGAATGAAAAATCTGAGTGCGCCATTTACCGAGCGGTATAATTTTGATTCAAGCAGAATTTTGCCCCAAGGGTCTAACCCACCAGTGACGCTCCATTAGAAGGCTTTTATTTAAAAAAAACATTATCTTCGCTTTCAAATGCGTAAGCATTTCTATGCGTACCCAAGGAATAAACTGTCCGTGCGTCCATCCGTCCTCGTAAGACGATCGCTTTCAAGATAAAGCCCGCAGCTGCGAGCGACTGTGCCTTCGCGCTGCCTCTCGCTTCGACGCGAACGAGGCGGCGAGAACGCTGCACTCACCGATTTCTCAGCACATGCCGCACTCTGCCCGTTTCGCAGTTGGCTTTCAAGATATGAACCCACTTCTCTCTTCAACGCTGAGTGAGCGGCGAAGACACAGTGCGCCAAGCTATCAGCAGTCGGTACTCGCTGTGGGCATCGCACATCGCTTTCAAGTTGCAGCCTGCGCCGCCGCGCCAGACGTAGCTGCCACCAGAGCACGTTTGATCGCTGCTCATAATGGTTCGATGCGGGTGGATAATGCATTAAAGAGCGATAATGGCTTATATAATGATCGACTAGTCATCAGCGCACATGACGCCGTAACCTGCAGTAGGACCAACCAACAAGAGACAGTGCACCTAATAACTGTTGCGTACATTTCATTCATTTCCTACATCCCCTTGTCCTTTTACCCCACGTCCACATCCACTGTAGGCTATGTTTTACACGAGTGAACGTCGCTTCGACTCGCCCCTTCTACGTCGTCTAGTGCTAGACGACGTAGAAGTCTAGCACTAGACCTAAAAATTCGGCGTTGCATCTGCGCTTCTCTGTTTCACGATTCTTTCGTTGTCGTTCTGGCAATTATACAAAAACACACCAGCGTACAACCACTGAACACATTGTCGTTACTACAAACTAATTACGCATCTTTCAGGTAACTCCCACGGGAGATTCTACGTGCATTTTTCTTTCGCATAAGATCCTCTTCTATTCTAAGAACTTGAAAGTGCTCGTCTTCGCAAGTACCGAATGCTTCCATAAAATAAATATCGGCGTCCTCGAAGCGATCATGCTCGCTGCGCTGGTGCACCAAGAATGCCGCTCGTTTCCATGTGTCGTTTTGGAGTTCCATTCTATGGAGCCATATTTTACGCACGTGCTCTTTTATTCTTTTTGCCTTCTTTTTTTGCCTCCCGGTGGTGACATCCCATATGGGTCAGGACAGAGGGGACGAAACAGCAGTCCGTACTTTTGGTTCACAGAACATGTAGGTGTTATTTTCATCTTTATAACTGCGAGCTGGCGTGTTAGTAGTTTTGTTTAGTCTTGTTTCTTGATGCAAAAGGTCACGCACCTCTAGCTCTACAAGTACCGCCGCCGTTCTACTCGAATGCCTAAAGGAGAAAAGGTATTCAACCTTCTTTGGAAACCGTCCATATGCCTCGTCCAGGCCTCTTGCATTCGGGCGAACCAGGCACCGCACGTACACTTTCCGCCATTCTAGAACGAGAGCCTTTGGCCGATGTACATATGCTTGAAGCCCGAATGACCGAAATAGGAACCAACCCCCTCTTTTGCTTCCATACGGCTAATTATGTGTGCGTTTAGATAGGAAGAACTATAGGTTGTTGCATATAAAAAGCTCTAACCGAAATAAATGCGAATAAAAATAATTGTGTTAGCAGTTCGGCACACATTATATTTAGTTTCGGCACGGTTTGCAAGCGTGAAAGTAGCGCACCAGCTAATTCGACAGATGGAACCCGATTCGCAAGTGCGCCCAAATATGGAAATGTTTATAAAGGTGCAGCTCTTCAAGACCGATGAAAGCTGCGGCTCACGGGCGCTTTCCGCAAACAGGACTGGGCATCACAGCGGCGCACGTTGCGCCAAATTTCAGCATGTGAAACGAAGCAGCGTCTGCGCGCCACGACCGCCGCCAAGCCGTCGCTTGCATGGGAAGCAGGCTTAGGAATGTTAATCGCAATAAAAATGATTAGAAATGCATTTCCTTGATATGGAAGGTTTATTGGTTTGGTTTTACGGGCCAGTGATGGTCCCAAAAAAGCCAACTTCGTAACCCATGTTGGCAATTCATCCGAATGTCGGTTCGAAATTCCCCGCCTTGTTGCGAGGCAGTGCTAATATACTTTACTACACGTGTAATCGATCCAGCGTTGGTCTCTATCAGAATGACAGAGCTGATATCTGGGCCACAACGTTAACTGTAGCCCATCATTGGTCCAGGAATAACAAGGGCACTGTCCATATTGGAACGTCGCTGTCATTCTTAGGCCACCTTTGAGCCAGAAACAGCTAATACGTTTCTAACATTGGCCCGACCTGATGTGTTGCCATGACGACATTGAAATACAAATACTTGTATAATTTTAAAGCCAGTGCTGTAGGCAACTGTGTGGATCAAAGTACGTACGAGCCTTAGCTGAACAATGAACTGCGTGCAAGGCCTCCCCTCAAAGCAGAAAACAAGATCATGCAAGATTTCTTGCTTGGCAAGAAATCGTTATCTAACTGAAAATTCCATGAGCATACAGCCATCGTCGGCGTTATGAGCTTGCTCTTCCTCAGTTTCTGGGCCCATATGTCTGCCTACTTTAGCCTAGCTGGCATTCGGGCACCGATGAAATGGTACCCTACGACTCTTTCATCCAGTAGTTGTGCAGCACTGCAGGGAGCGATGCTGTCGCAATTTCGTTTTATAGGTGGCTCTGTCGAAAGAAAGAAACGTCTTGAAAAGTTCCCTATCTTCGCAGCAGACGCTTTGGATTAGGAATTCCGCCGCCGGGATCCAGGAGAGAGTCCTTTGCAGCACGCCAGTAACAGGGGGAGGAAATTGTCGCTTTCGTACGCTGTAGCCGATGCTATGATTTGTATTGTAAATCATATTACTAATCCGATCAGTAGAAATCAGAAAGTTACATTCATGGCAAGGTATACAAATTTGTTTATAGAGGAAATTTACACGCACCCCTATAGTTCACAAACAACTATAGAGGGAAAGGTGCCCAAAGCGCCCATGCATTGAAATCGGCAACCGCAAGCCAACCGCAAGGGCGCCACAATGTTGCTACTCAGTGCGGGCGCGATGCCGCAGAAGACTAGTCGTTATTTTGACGAGACATGCTATAAACGCGATCCCGAGCCTCCCTCATTAAGGAGGTGCCATCTAGTTGAGCGCCTGCAAACGCATCTCTCGCGCGCCGTAAATTATTGGCTATGTAGTAAATTTTGCATCAAAATTTACTACATAGCCAATTTAAAAAGAAATACAGAATGAACATTACCCAATGCCTATGTACGTGCTACGTGTTAAGCTTGTTTTCGCACAACATTTTGAATAGGTTTAGCGTAACAAAAATGAGTCGTAGCAACATGTCGGCGCCTCTTCGCTTACTACTTTTGCTGTGTGCCATTATGCATGTCATTGCGGTGGACAGACCGCAATGTACAATTTCTTTGCTTCACTGAAGAAGCAGACGGCGTGCATCGGAGACCGCCATGGATAAGTATGTGCATTCAGGAAAGGCTGCCGATACTACACTGGTTTATTCGAAACACATCACTCGGGACGATTTCTTTATTCCGGGCGTACAGAATATTGCTTTCTTATATATACGTTTAGGTATGTTACAGGCGTTTGAAGTTGGGAAGCATACTTTGTTTAGGTAGGCTCATTAATAAATTAGTGCTTTACGCTTAAGCTTCACTTAGCTTTCAGAGTACAGCTCTTAGGCGGTCCCTCCGGCGTCGAGCGTCGGCGTAACCGAGCGAACGACTGTCGGATGAAGAAACAGCAAACGCGGGCGCAGCGGGGGATTAAAGACGCGAGGAGGAAAGCGGATGAGGAGGGTGCACGGGACCATGAGGCCGATGGTGGAGGAGGAGGGTATGGCGAAAGCGTGAGAAGAGCGTAGTGCGGCGACGATTGCTACGACATGTTGCCAGATTAGTGCGCGTCGTCTGGGAGGTCTGTCTGCATCGAATGCTGTGAATCGTCGCACGCGTCACCCACGCGTAGCCTCTCGCTATCTTCAGATTATCGAGACAGTCGCGCCACACTTGACTTTATTTGTAACGTGCCGCACGAGGCAGGTTGTCAGCGCCAGCCAATATATCGATAAATGAAAGCACGCATACAGCTGCTCCCAAATTTCGCGTTAGGTAGCATCGTATTCGTCGTTGAATTTGTTAGTTTAATTTTATGCCCTGCATTATTGTTACTATAATGCCTTAAGCAGCATGAATATTCCCACTGATGTAATTTTGTCCGCAGGCACCAGTAGCAAGAACGCTAACTAGCTCGGAAGGTCTGAAGTGAATCATGACAGGTGTTATGCGGCGAGGCTATATATCGTTTCGATAGTATGATTCAGTTTCGCGGTTTAAACATTGGATGCTGTTTTCTCATTCAGTGCGGTGAGTTGTCAAATTACTTACTCGCAAAAAGTTCAGAAGCAGCTTCAAACCGTGTTCGTTCCAGAATAATTTGGAGCATTTGACCTGGCCAAAACGCCGTTAGTTTGCTTTCGGACTCTGTGCACACAGCTAAAGTCCTATAAAAGCGGTTCGAATCATTTCCAAGTCATGCATTCACACCCATAGAAGTACCATTGCTCAAAAGAAAAACCTCGCTAAATTTCGGAAACCTGTTGGAAGAAACGCAACTTGGTCCGATTGGTTGTTATTTAACGCTGATGTTTCACCGGCTTTAACATTTTCAACAGGCGGTGGGTGTCTGCTGTATTCTGACTGGGTACTGCAAGTATAAGACGCAGGGTACATTATCACACCGAGGTGCAACCCGATTCAAAAACTGAACTCTTATTTGTTTTAATCCCAGGACACCCTGACCAGGTAACTTACCAGCTTTTAGCATCACTCCATCAGTGCACATTATCTGCATTTTAGCTTCTGAAGGCACAACGGACGTTACGGCCTATAAATTGCGGGATACTATGTCATATAATGCAGGACAAGTTTCATTGCGTAGTTGCTTAATTGAAGGTTGAAAACAAGTGAAGATTGAACAATGGTTTCCCCTTTCGGAGGCCCGCTACACACATACATTTGCCTTCTTTTGAATGCATCTTTGTCTTTAAAAAAGACTGATGCGGCTCGCTAGGTAGGCAGGATGTTTTTCCGCACAGTGCAACTACTTTCGTGGTTTTGTTGATGAAATTCTCGAGACCCTTGCTGCCGAGTAATCGGCAGCAAGGGCCCTTTCGGCTTTGACGAAACAGCTCGATGCTGGGCTCGGCCAGAAACATCTGCACAGTATGCACAGCACAAGCGAAATGGCCTCCGTGAACTTGGATGTCGTAGACACCTTTATTAATTTAGACAGTGTTTCCCGCACAGGGAATGGATTCTGGAGTTGCCAATAGAAAATTGAATGTATTGCACGGTGCCTTCTTATTAAAGATTACAAGTGAAGTTTTGTTTTTATTATCACAATCACTCACAAACATAAACTGACACCCTTGACACTTACTCACAATTTATGCATTTTATTTAGTGCTAAGATTCAGCAAGCTTCTCCTCAGGCGTGCTCGCTGACTCACTAGAATTCTAATCAACCGCGCTCATTCGGACTAACACTCCGAAGAATTATACTCAGCCCGGCTCACCCGGAGGGATTTGCTCACCAGGGGCCGTATTCACAAAAACGTTCTTCGGCTATCAGCCGGGTTGAATCAAACTCAAGCTCACTAGAATTTTAATCAGTCGGGATGAATCCTATTAAGAATAACCAGATTGCTACTCAGCCCAGCTCTCTCGGGCCAATACTGTCTAGAATTGTACTTAGCCGGTTTCATTCAGATTCCGTCTCACGAGAATTCTACTCTGCTGAACACACCCTACTGATCCTCACAGGAATTTTATTCAACCGGTATCAATCGAACTTAAATCCACAAACATACAGTACTACCAGGATCGCTCGGACTCAAATTCGCTAAAATTTTATTCATCCGGTCTGAGTCAGGTTCACAGTCACGTGTTCCGTGTGACGGGGAGCTTGACTGAGCCAATACATGAGTGAACTTGCTGACCTATGATGAAGACTTACGTAATTCTTACATTGGTGAAAAAAATTTTAACTCTGAAGGGCCCTGATGCCTTTGCGGTTAATTATATGTAGGTTGGTTAAAGTCCTCAGCCTTCTTCTCAATAACAGCTCTAAGAGAGCGGCAGACGCATTGTGCACCCGCTTAGAAAGCGTATCACAAGTTTATATTGTGAAATATTTCGCCAGTTAACTACTGCGCAGCAGCATGCTGGTATGAGGCTCAGGTGGTAGTGAAGTTTTGTTTAGAAACAGCGGTTACGTACTTGTCTTCATGACTTTTGCTACCCGCCGCAGTAGCTGATTGCTTGTGGCATTGCGCAGCTGAATCCGATCGAGATAGCGTGTTCAATACCGGCTGTGGTGGCCGACAGATTCTGATAAAGGCGGAATGCTGAAACATTTTTGTACATGATATAAAATACATGTTGAAAAAAACCCAGGCGGTCAAAATTACTCCGAAGTCCCTCACTACGACGTTTTATTAAGATCGTGGTTGTGGCAGGGAAAACGCCTCTAATATTTTTCTCGTGATTTGCGCAGAGCCCTGAACTGTTACCTGGAGTCCAGGCACGGTAAGAGCGGCGAATGGTCCCGTGGTTGCTGGCGAGTCTAGCGGCCCATTGAGGTGGCACAGCAAGGCCAATGAGTTGACTGTGTTGAATACTCAGGCAACCATTGAAGTGTATTCGTCCGATGATTTTTCGGTCGTGATATATTGTTCCAGATTTTTGTGCAACACTCGTAACCCGTCGTTTTATTTCTTTAGTTTCTCCTGCGTAAGAAACATGGGCTAACTCAACTGAATATAATTAAACAGAGTTGTAAGTCTATACTCGTCAGTCTCTTTGTTTTCTTGTCTCAAATGTTGCCAGAAGTTCCACAACAATTCCTGCCAGAAAGTTGGTTTTCATCTTTGGCTGACAGGTATATAAAGGACGCCAAGTAACTTTATTGCCTCTGATGAGTTTTGTCTTTGTTGCTGCCGAAGCCATTTCGTGGCCGGTTCAGTTGAATATCGCCCTCTTAGGACTTCTTCACCAAAAGTTGCAAGAAAAAAAAATCCTGTGCTAGTGCAGTTCAAACCCTGATCAAATCCTGCGCTTAATGTTGCTCCAATCCTGCTAAAATTCTGCGCTTGTGTAGTTCAAATTCCAATGCCCTACCCTGCCAATGTTGGTATATACCAACTTATAACGTGACGCGAGTTTTTGGCAGATCTTGTTTTTGTGCGTGACCACGACGACATGACATCACATTAGACGTCGACAGCCCGGGGCCTTAAGGTGCTTCGCACTTTAAAAAACTACTCTTCTTGGTATAACGGCCCGAAAAAGCGTTTATTGCACAAGTCAATTGTGCGAAGCGCCCATGATGGCTATCATGGCGGATCATGATGGCTATCATGATGGATCAGAAAAAGTTCGAGGCACGTGCGCAGTGCTTGTGTTCATCTGCTTCATTCTTTACCAGAACCATTGGTTTGAACAAAATCACGACAAGAGCCCTAACGAACTATAATTTCGGAGGCTTCACCATTATTTCTGACCAAGTTGAACGCACCAGCAGAGTCTTCTGTGATAATAGCGATATCAGTATCCTTATTTTCAACTTGCTGTCTGGGAAATCAGTAAAATTAAGCCATTTTACATTGCCTCTAATTATCGACGTCCAAATATGAACTTCGAAACAAATGAAAGTCGTGTAACTACGCTGAAAACTCCTCTAATATAGAGCTTGCAAGAAAGCGTCCGGTTGAACTCAGGACCCCTGGCAATGATGCACTTAAAATAGATCGAAGCGACGTACCTCGTAGACATAGTGCGCCTTCATCTGAGCAAAAACTTCTAATTATAACACCATAGCTTGACTAACTCACTGAACAAGGTCTTAGGTCTTATTACTTCAATCACTGTCATTTCAAGCACTATAAAAACAGATGGTTCGATATTCACGGAAAGCTCCATTTATTGCTCGGTTTCATGTTGAAACACTCTAAACCGCAGTTGCCTCCAGGCTAGTTGCCCTGTCTTTCTGCGCAAGTGCCATTTTTAGGCCAACTGTTGGTCCTGTCCAGGTTGGTACACTTGCACTGTCCGCCACCCGGACATCCATGAAATGACCCATCTTCATTCGCGACACACTTCTGTAACGGCAAAAGCAAGTGAAATAGAAAGGAAGTTTCAGGTAAATCCGAACAAGGTAACTTGAAAATAAATATTTTTTCTTTTAGCAATGTTTTAAAAGTGCTGATTACAATGCCTTGCATGAAAACTTTCGTGCTCCATTAGAATCGCTATCTAGAATTGTAAGTTAACTCATGTGCAATAATGATGACATTGAAAATTGTATGAGGAACAACAAGATTATTTTGCTTGGCATAAGTGAACGTGTAGATTAGAACAGTGATACATTGTTTGATTGTATGGAGAATTCATTTCGGAAATAATTATAAGCTCTCCCACAAAAGAGCGTCGCCATAGGATTGGGCGAACCTGTGAAGGCTGCCCACGTCCTGTGATCAATACAGCAATAGATTTTTGCTCAATAATGCTGATGTTGAAAAACTCTCTCGAGTTAAAAGGCTCTGAATTTTGCATCACACAACTGTCCTCCTAGAGCGCAATTGGCCACTGTCAGGAGTGCCATGCGGAAAACAATGAAAGAAGAAGAGAAAGTAATATTATGGTCGAAGGCACACAAGAGGATATTTCAAAAAGGAAGAAGAAGTGTAGCGAGAGCATGGAGCCGCCATTATGGTGAAGGCGCGCGCAGAGAAGGACGTGGTGGCCGGGGCGCAGCGTTCCAGGAGAAGACGGCCGGAGAACGCCACTCTGGGTCCTGCCCCAGTTCCTTGGCAATCCAGCGACGTCCCGTCCGAATACCAGGCGCGGTGAGCGGCTGACCGCCGCGTCCGGAAGTACCGCTGGCCCGGACCTACCTGCCAGGAACAACCTACCAGGATTTTTAACGTTGTTATTGCTGTTTAACCTCCTCATTGAATGCATGTTGTGTGTGTGCGGCACCTTGCGTTCGTGTGTTCATTCCGCCTGCTCAAGCAAATATACCAGGCTTTCACATACGCGTGATAGGTACAACGAAATTGTGGGACGATGCCGCCTCTTTCCGCAACAATGGTTCAATAGTTAAGCTGCGGTACGACCAAATTTTCATTGATAATGTGCGGTATAATTGGAGTGATACATCTCATGATGTTGTAAAGTGCACTAGTCATTCCGCAGCCCTACTGTCACCGCATCGGCTTCTTTACCAGCTTCTTATTTTGAATCTGAATGCAAGAAGCATTACAAATAAACTTCCAATTTTCCGTCCTTAATTTCTGCATATTTCTCTCACATTGTTGACCTTACAGAAACCTGGTTGCATGACAGCATGCTCGACTTCAAGTTCACTACACCTAACTGCACCGCACTTCGAACCAATCGCGCGGGTGCCAAGGGTGGCGGTTTTGCATTGCTTTTGCAATCAGATCTCAAATTGTCGATTATATGTCATCCATCCGACAGGGAATCTGTTTGGGGCAAGCTTTATGTATAAAAGCAACCTGTTGCTACCTGCGTCTTTTATCGCCCGCCCAACTCATCTCCAGTTCAACGGCTTGCTCTGAGCAATTTCACGGATACGCACTACTCTGCGTCAAACTTTATATGCGTAGACGATCTCAATATTCTTGGTGTCCCCTAACCTACCTGTATTTTCCCGGTCGTGAAGCTCACTTAACTGCAGAGTTGATTAATTTTAATTATGTAATTATTAACAAGAACGTTTGAAGCCCCAAGCACGAAGATCCGACATATCCATGTACTTCCCTTCGTTCCTATGGTGAATGAACGATCGTAGTGCCAGAGTTCGATCTAGTAATTGTAGGAAAATCGATGACGTGACACATTTGTCTGTTTTGGAAACACATTTGGACAGCTTCAGCAGTTAGGTAAATTTGATAAGAATTCTTCAGTAAGCATAGTACTTGACACTCTTGTCTGCGGACTATCCGTGACATCTTTTTCGTCGTTGTATTAAAAACATTAGCTTTGCTTGCACTGGAGACGCAATGCTAAAGAGACAGCGGAGCTGATGAGCACCTAGCTAATGCTGGCTTTTGGGCTAGGCTAAGCACTACCAAGTCATCCCCAGCGTTTTTTGGAATTGATTGATTATTGATTGATTATCGATTAGCTATTCATTGGCTATCGATTGGCTATCGCAAGGTATTGGCCACGTATTTAGGCCAATACAATGCTACGCACTATACAATACTAAGCACTACGAAGCCATATCCCCAGCATTTCCCGAAATTTATTGATTATTGATCGATTATCGATTAGGAATTGATTGACTATCAATTGGCTATCGATGACTGACTAAGCCTAAGTAGTCCCAACCATGCTTAGGTAGACTTAGCCAGGCTCATATTCGCTAGTTCACAGGGGCATGTGCTATTTCTCTTTCTGCACTACCGCCAAGATCGGCCCACATTTTTTGTCCGCGGATGATGGAATAACGGCCGGCTTAAATAGCTCCGCTGTTAAAAAGTCACAGGCGTGCGCGGCACACGCAGCACACTCACAGCGTAAACTGGAGGAGCAGCTACATAGCAGCTCTATTTTCGGCACCACGCATTACAGGGTCTACGCGGCAAAGTCTCTTCACGTCGTTTTCACGAGAACAATCTGATCTGTCCGCCCGGCTTCGACGGCAAGCTGCGGCTTGTGCTTCAGCTTGTCCTGCTCTCTGCACAGCGGGTTGCGCAGCCCGATGTTGCCTGGTTGCAGCCACGCGTGTAGCTCTACGATTCGCTTCTGCAGCAGCGGTTCGTACCTTGCAAGGAGGCAACATAACGGGCGGCAAAGAGTAAGCTATCACATCCCTTGACCTGTGGCATGGTACGTTGCTGTTGTTGTTGTTGTTGATGATGATGGTGATGATAATGATGATTTCTTGGCATCCCCTTCAAAACAGAGTGGTGACAAATAACCCAGCCTGCTTATGTTAACCAGGTCCCGCTACTATGCAGCATGCTCCCACTGTATACAACTGCTACATGTCGGGACACCTGGTCTAATGTAACGGAACTGCCCCGCTAAGTTAGTACGTATCGAAGCCACGCGGCGCGCATGTCAGATCGCGTGTAAGATAGCACGATACGGTGCTAATGCTAATGAAGATGGTGATGATTTATTGGCATTCCTTTTGAAACGTGACGGTGACACACGGTCACCTAGCCTTCTTGAATTAATCAGGTATAGCATACATGTTTTTCATCGCATCAATATTTATGCATCTCCACAATATAATTTTTCTTCCTCAAGACTTCTCTATCTGCCTTCTACCACTACCTATACAACCGCTACATGTCGTGCCACTTGATGCAACTGCAATGCAAAGGGCGCACGTACCTACAGACGCCAAGCGGCACGAATGTCATATCGCAAGACGAGTGGCACGATACAGTGCTAATGATGATGATAATTTATTGGCATCCTTTTTGAAACTCGGCGGTGAAATAGTCACCTATCCAGTTCAATTAGTCACGCACAGGTTACATATTTTTTCTAGCATTCTTGTTTGCTTGCTTGTATACATCTAGTACACCCTAAACTTCTTTTTCTTCCTCAAACCATATTTATCTTCCTTGTACCGCTACCTTTGCATCATCTACATGGTGTTTTACCTGGTCTAAAAATATTGCTACACGCGTGTTGTACTTGGTTGTTTGAACGAGGCGCGCGGGAGCCATCACTCGAGAAAAGAGGAGAAAGAGGGAACTGGGTTCGCGCTGTGAATTCAACCGGTTAGCGCTGCAACCGTTGTTGTAAATATAACCTGTAAATAGTTGCTCGTCTAATGGACTCGTCCTTCGTGTAACAATATGCAACTGCACTGCAAAATGTGCTCGTATCGGCACTACGCGGCGCGCACGTGACATCGCGTGTCTCCTCGAGCGCTAAGACGCGTTTATAAGACATTATTCCGCTGCATGCCGGCAAGCGCTGCCGTGGCTCTGGTGGTAGAGTAGTGGACTCCTGCGCAGCGGGCCCGGGATCGATGCCGGCAGGAATTGGGTATTCTTTTTTCTCATTCCTGGCAATAGCTGCTACGAACACCGGTGGCGAAGGTGGCGGCGGACACCATGGCCAACCGAAACTATTGGAATGAGCCCATAACAGGTTACGCTGTAAAAAGACGCTATTCAATACATGATACTTCCTTGATTATTATCAATAAATTGCTCATACGGGATATTTGCCAATCCCGCATTTGATCTATCAGATTAGTTCGTATTCCCTACCCCGTGCTACTAACTGATTGGTTAGTAGCACGTGATACGCTGAACAAATGTTCGAAAAGGGACCTTGTAGTTCAGTTGAATTTCTCATAAGTCCCATAAGAAATTCTTGCTATGCACTGCAATTAATAGAACAATTTACAGGGAACTTTCTATCACACGAATATTTTATAACGGTTTAGTAATAGCATAAATAAATTTCAAATCAAATCTCGTGAGGCAATAGTGCGAAGATATCGGCTCCCGTCCGCAGCAACGTTTTGCTCCCTGCAGTGCCTGGGCCAGCTGCGCAAGCAATATTCTTCCCGTGAGCGCTCTCATATTTTAGGGAAAAGCAACATAACGTTTACGTCAATGTCCCCGTCTACTTTTGTTTTTGTCTCCTTTTTTTCATGCTAGGTCATTCGTAGCGGTGGTTTGGCGTAGTTTTCATTTGACGGAAGTCCTTGCTTGCGCGCTTGTACTGGATGCACGTGCTCTGGTTATGGAGGCTTACGACGTGATAGGCGCAGACAGTGATTTCCCGTTTGCTGGCGAGAAGACTGGCTGTTCTGAGAACAAGGGCATATAGCGTCTTGCTTGTATTTCGAGTTGCTATTGAGGCGAGCACAAGGGATGTACTTTGCAAACATCACCGTCGCCGTGCAATCTATGCAATAATCTTGATTGGTTGAAATGCTCTCTAGCGAGAGGCTCCTGTAAATAGTACCACGTCGTGAGGGAAGTATCGGAGCACGATAGCGCCAAGCTATAGAGGTTTCATATATCAAGGCTATAGATGGTCGGTTCGGCTGTGTCGTTCCACTGCGCGCAAGACGAGCGAAACAAGGAGCATAACCTGCGATGTCGGAATTTTCTTAGTCGAGGTACATAGGTTATGTCAATAGAATCATAGGTGATAGCTCACCGCTTTCAGCTTTGCGGGATTAACTTGAGCTAGAGTCACTAGATAATGCGCAGATATGTCAAAAACTCTCGTACTTCCCACCGCGACATAGAACTAGTGCGCGCTGCTTCCAGGAGTGTTCGCGCTAAAAGTTATACACAGTTATGAATATTTGTGGCACTTACTCCCAGGCACATGGGATTGTTTGCGCTCGCGGAAGGTCCAGCGTTTCCGGTTCTGAAACAAAATCAGAGGAATAAATTATATTGAGTGCAGAGCAACTTGATTGCAGAAGTGTCAACGAAAGATATGAAATATTTTCATAGATATTAACTTAACTTTCGGATTGCCACTGTTAGCATCGCAAACACCTTGTGCGACTTGTGCTCAAAATAGGCGTGTCGGACCAACTAGAGAGAATTGCCGAAAACGGGCTCGGTACCAGTCAAAAAGAACAAAAAGTTAGAGAGTAAGCTTTATTAAAGATAGTAACAGTAACAGAAAATGAAATTAAAATTATATTTCCAAGAGTAAAGGCAGAGATACGCATTACTGCACAGACTTTCAACAAGTATTGGCATATTGTTGTGGTGAAAACAATGTTGGAAAAATTACGTAGTAATTTAAAGTCTAAGACTTTCAAAAAGAAAATTGTCGGAGAAAGCTCCGTGTGATTTTATTACTTTTTTAATCACAAAAGCTGCTGCCAGTACGTGTCTGGTATTTTGCGGACGTTATGTAACAACTGAGGCACTGCAATATGCAATCATAAGTCATGACCTAACATGTTAAATAACAAACGGAAACAGAATACATCTAGGAGCCACTGGTGTCACTGAAGTGGGAAGGCAAATGTATTCGCAACTATATCATACAAACGAGATAGTGCTTGCGATAAATGCTAGTATTTTTCGTGGTCTGGTCGAAACATTGGAGCTGCCCTCCGTCATAGCGATTGTAGAAGCATGACGTTTGTTGCAAAGAACGTTAATATCGGACAGGTCTGTGTGTTCATTTTTAGGCAGAAACGAAGAGGCCGCCAAAATTGTGAATAGGAAGCGAATGACCAAGCAACAAGCGCAACGCATTCAAAGCGTGTCTCTCATAAAGCGAAACACATAAACTCAATGGGAAGCCAAACGGCTGTTGAAGATAGATGCACAATGGACATCACCTAATGTGCCTCCAATAGCAGTGTTCATTTACCACATTCTCATTTCGCCGTCTTTCCAAAGAGCTTCTATGTAGATTCTGTAAACTTAACAATGAAATGCCGACTTAACAAATGTACATAGCACCACGTAGATAGCCTTCCTGAAGGTTCTGAACGACCAGATTTTGGAGGCCGTCTGGAGAAGTCAACGACGTCAAAAGTCAAAATCAAGAGTCAAAAGCCCCAACATACAGTGACATTGTTAATATCCCGAAAACATCTTTTCGCGTCAAGAAAAGAACGTGACCACGAAAACGTCCAAATCATTTGAAGGATAACAAATCTGCATATCTGGATGATGAAAACTGCACATCATCTTCAGGCAAGCTAATAAAATATCGGTTTATACTCTTGGCTGTAAGTAAATATGACATTTAATATTAGTAAAAAACCAAGAAAATTGGCAGTTTCCCCGGACGGGTGAAACATTGACGGTTATAGCAAGGTCAAGCATTGCACTCGAAACTTCCCGACGATGTTCTAGCTATACGTAGATCCGACGCCTTGGCGCCGCGATGGGCGCAAGATAATTGTTGCTGGGCAGAATCAACAGCGCCATAGTCGCTGCTAGGAGCCTCACAACGCTAGCTTGGTCAGCAGCACTGTCAGTTGCGTTGGATGAGTCCCACCTAGATGGCGCACGAGATGCGACCAGCGGAAAGGCCCCGTTATTAACACGTGACTAACAGGCCAACGAAAAGGCGGATTAGTCAGCACCCGAGAAATATAAAACAATGTTAGCTTCGGGTTTTCTGTCCGTTCCGCTCCGACCGGTGCACATAAACAGCAGCTTAGCCGGAGCGCCGCCGGTGTTCTTATAGTGTGCGCACCCTCAACGCTCATGACATCAGCAGAAGGCAGGACGCTATCCAGACCCCCGAACCGACATAGCGGAGCGTTGACAATAGACAGTTTTAGTTTAACGTTAGGGTAACAGCGGGGTCACGGGAAATAGCGTTACCGTACCGCAAACGAACTTTGCAGAATGCGTTCACTCCGCTTCGCAGCTTTCGCAGCGAAACGCACTCCTTGCTCCAGGAAAACTTTACCTTTTCACGCGAGCAACGCGCATGCACCATCGATAGCGGCACAGCACGACCACGGTCACGCAGCCAGTGGCGTGAATGTGCCACGGGGCGTTCATATAATTATTATTGCAGTAGAAATACCGAGCCACACGTTTTAAACTAATGATGAAAGAATGCGAAATTTCGATGGGAATAAATCATCGGAGTCGTAAATCAGCTACTTTATTGCGTAAAGAAGGAGTACAAATGAGTAGAAATAACATGGTAATTTGGGGAGTAACAAAAATTATCAAATTCATAGACAGAGGATGCAGTGCCCAGATAGGCTAAGGCCAGAGCCGTAAGCAAACTGAAAGCTTGATAAAAATGAAACAATGAACATTTGTAAGAAATAGAAGGTAGACTTTTCGCGCTCTTACGGTCTTTTCAGACTAAGCTTATATTATTCTGAGCTAAATGTGACACTGCAGTTGTCCTTGCTTATGCTCCTTAGACGCGATTCGGAAGCATTTGCCCCTGCATACACGCATATATCCAGAACTACTCCTAAGTATTTATCTACAGTACTACACTGTTATCATCGTCTTGATGTTATATTTATTTACTTGTAATTTATTTTTACATTTTATTTCATTCATTTATCATTCATTTCTTTTACTCACACGCCACGCGAAACCTTACTCTTGTACTTCTCCAATTGCCACCCCGGTTTATTTTTTCTTCGTCATATTGACACGTGTGGATGTTTACCTTTCACCAGTGATCGCTTTTCACCGACTAACAAATTTTAAACGTTATCGCTAGGCACAGGACGCGCCTGCATGCATCGGAAGTTTCTCGAACGTTATCGATGCTTCTATCCGTTGTCTGTTGTTAGCGACACTTACGTAATCTGATCGTATGAGCAACGCGAATTATCTAGAACTTTCTGGAAGTCATGCGGGCACCAGGGATTACTCTGGAACCTTTGATGACACAGGTATGAAAGCCAACGCGTTTCGCCGCAGATCAGATTTCGACGATCGCCGAATGGTTCGCTGCGATCATTGTGCTTGGAGTGTAGCTTGCTTTTGTGGGCACAGGCTCGCACAATAAAAAATCAGTTTCGTCATACACAGTTTTATGACTTTTCTTCAGCGTCACCACTACGTGACAATATTAGGTTCAACTCATCGCCACTAATTCTCCTCCTGAATCAGGTAGGGGTAACACGCGCACGTGTTTTGGTGGAGACACCTAGTCGGCATAATGTACACATTGGCTCCAGCATTTATTCGTTTTATTTATTTGTACATACTACATCGCAATGAGCAATGCAGCAACACGAAACTGTTGAGCACAAAAATCAACTCCTGGCGCAGATCTGCCAGCAGTCTCCCTCCTGCAGGGTCAATGCGCCCCTCTTGTCGAGTGCTCTTTTTCCGTTTGCCTGCTTGATTTTGTAACTCGCCTTCCCCATGTCACTGTTCTTCGCTGGCGTTAGCTCGCCGCCCCCTATTCCGCCCTTTTTATTTATTTATTCACTCACAGGGCAATGATACTTTTGAAAAAGTCTACTTCTTTTTAATCTGCATTCCCATGAAACTGGAATTTTACTTCCGGTGTATCTCCTATATTTGCGCTTTATATGCGTCTATTAGCACTCGCTTAGTGAAGGTGACGATGGTGCTGGCATGTTCTTTGTCGCTAGTTATTTTTTTAACTAGCTACGCGATGTTGCAACAATACTATGTTGCCTTTATTGTGTACATGGCTTTGAGAAAGTGCACTTTTTGAAAATGTGTGCTCCTGTGATTATTTAATTACACTTTCGGCACATCTCCTGAGTGTATGTAGATGCATTTTGCGGAAATGCATATCTTACAGAAATGCATATCGTTGGCGCAGGTGTATTGCACGTCACTGATGCGGAAGCGGTGTAAGTCTACAATCGCACTTTTGTTGTCAATTTCATTTACAGCTTCTTGGTAACTCGAAGGAGAACGTTGCAGCAATCTTGATGAAGGCTGGCCGAAGGCGAAAAAGACGAAAAATATGGATTGTGGAGTCAACCTTGCCCTTACACAGATGCTGATAAACGTGCCAATGGATTTATATATATGTATATATATATATATATATATATATATATAATGACACATATATTTATTCATCCTTCTTCCGGTGGGCTGCAATTCACTCGCTCATAACTTCATGTTATCGTTCAGCGCAAGACGCAACTACTTGATTCGGAACTTACTACAATAATATGGTAGATTCTATCTTTGGGTATGTTCTCGCCCTACTTTGTGTAATTAGAATGTGTGCGCGATAGGAACTGCGTACTACTTTCTGGAAGGCACGCGGGCACCAACGTTTATGTTGAAACGTTCTATGAGCCATGCTAAACTTGGCGCGCTTGCCTCACAGATGAGTTTTTCGACAATCGCCGACTGTGCTCACCGCTATCTTATGGCACTCACTTATATGTTTTTGTACTCGTTGCATTACGCAATGCCTCAACATTTTCTGCTATCTCTAATGAGAGGATTCAACTTGATGCAGTTATGTCTTGCAATGTTTGTGTTGAAATACTTATACGCCACACAACGTTTTGATGGAAAACTTTGAAAGCAAAGGTAGTTGCTGAAGGGTCGTCCCATGTGTTTTGTGCTTTGTATGCTCTTTGTCTATACACCGCACATTGTGACGTCAGAAAAACTGTCATTTCCCTCCTATTTTTGAAGTCCGCTCGAAGATAATAATGTAACGACATATCCCCTGATTTTAATATAGAGACACATGCCCTGATACATTCGTGTTTTCCTGGCCGTTTCAAAAAAGTCACAGGCCTGCGCGGCACACGCAGCACAGTCACAACGTAAGCTGGTGGAGCGGCTCAAGACTTAGCTCCAATTTGGGCACCACGCACAGCAGGGTCTTCGCGGCAGTCTGTTCGCCTCGTTGTGACGAGAACGATCTGAACTGTCCGCCCGGCGTCGACGGCGAGCTGCGGCTTGTAATGCTCTCTGCACAGCAGTCTGCTGAGCCCGATCAAGCCTTAGAACTGCAACTTACATGTCGGGCGCGCCGCCTTTGTAGGCATGCTAACTAGGTGGCGTCGCCATACTGGCGGAGGTTCGGCAGCTCGGGAGCGCATTGATTGCGCGCCTCGTCTGAATCGCATATCGTCGTCTGCGCCTGCGGACGCTGTTTTGTAGGCATCTTACCTAGATGGCGCCACCATACTGGCGGAGGCTCGAGTCGTCTCTCCCTGCGTTCTTGCCTTATATATGGGTATTTTCCGCGACCAGATAGCAAGCGCTTGCGTGGCTCAGTGGTAGAGTAGCCGGCTCCCACGCAGCGGGCGCGGGTTCGATCTCGGCGGAAATCGGGTACTTTTTCGCGTTTCCGGCGATAGCGGTTACGCGGGGGACGCCGGCGGCGGCATCATCGCGACCCGAAACGGCTATCCGAATGAGCCCATAACAGGTAACAAAGTACGGGTAATTTGTTTCACGCCAATAAACTCAGCACAACTGTATGGAAAAACGAAACTTTCGCTTGAAAATAAGGTATCCTGTTGGTGTCATTCATAGTAAGATACTGAAGTTGTGTAACACTATTACGGTTTTCTTATTCGAGCATGAAGCCAAAAATTGTGCACTTGCAAAATGTTCCCAGAGTGCGAGCCGCCTCAAAGAAATGTACTCGGTAGATAAGACACTCAGGTAAGGAAGAGCGACTGTCATCTCTCTGGGCGATTTGGACAGAATTTCGAGTCTATCCGAGCAACAACAGCAACTACACAAATAGTTGCTCTGAATTAAAGTGCTCTGAGTAACCCACTCAGTAACCCATTCCAAACAACGAACCTGCACCAAAAGTATGTAAGTACAAAGTTTTCGATCTTATTGTAAAATTATCGATTGTCAGGGCTTCTTTACAGTTGCCCTAGTGACGAAAATAAACTTTTCATTTTGCATAACAGTCTATTTTACGGCAAATCTAGTTTGCAAAATACAAGTACTGTCATTTGTTTATTCTTTGGAGCCAAGTTTTTTTGAACGAATATTTAATCCTACTCGCAGCAGCAGCACCGTTTCAAAGCACCGACGTATAACAAGAGCTGAAAGTTCAGTCACTTGTACAATATTCTTGATAAAAGCTTTGGGAAGTTTTTCTTTGTGAGTGTTGCAGAATATTCTTTTTTCTGGTTCTTGAGCAGAGTACATGCTGAGACCTTGCTTCAGAACGAAGTCTGCCATTTTTGTTTAGTTATACCCTACAACTTCTGCCATTAAAAGCAATAATTATTTGTTCAACTCTTAGTGCCTCTTAGTATCACTAACTCCTCTGACCAGTTTGCCAGTGAATGCATGGGTGACCAGACGTTTACCGTGTATTCTTGTTTAGCAATATGTTCACATGGAACGCTTGTCTGGACGTCTATTTGAACAACGGTTAAACTTTCATTGTTGTCTAAGGAAAAATGTGTAGCAGTAAACAGGTGGAATTATTTTGCATTAGCGTTCGCGTTATTTACAGAAAAAAAAAAAACATTTCCCTCACACATTGGGGTATCCTGCGTTGGTGTCACGTGCAGTTCAGGAGCTACAACACGTGTGGTTAATGAAATGGTTATAAAAGTGGTTCGTGAAACGTTTTTGGTTAGCTCTCGAACCACTGCGAGATAAATAGGCGGCTTAGCAATTTTAAATATTTGCTAATTTTTAAAAAGACATTTATGTCATTCTTACATACGCCATGCCTATACCACAAATTCCTAAACACCAATATCTACAAAGCACTTTTTAAATGTAGTCTATTTAATTAGAAGAAACTGGCTTCTTCCACGGTAACTGAAAACATAGCATTTGTAGCAACACTTACGTCACGATGAGTGCAAGCGCAAGAGCAAGCAACGCCAGAGAAATGATACGAGCCATCGTACGGGCACTTCTTCAGAGCAGCCGAACCGTACCCAGTGGTAAAGCTTCGGTCTTTTTATATTCTACCGGTGACGTCAACCCTAAGCGCTATTTCGGTACTCTTACATTGAAATTACATGATGTTGCAACGATACTCAAAAATACTTTGTCCTGTCGTCAACTGCAGAGCACCATTGTCTTCATGTTTTCTTTATGAAGTCATCATTGATTCTAAAACACCTCAGTGTAAATGTATGCCAGAATGTTTCAGGTTGCGCAAATCAAACCACCGTGGTGGCTTAGCGGCTATGGTGTTGCGCTGCTAAGCACGCAATCAAATGCCGGCCGCGGTGGCCGTATTTCGATGAGGCGAAATGCAAAAACACCCGTGTCCCGTGCATTGGGGCACGTTAAAGATCCTGAGGTGGTCAAAATTATTCCGGAGTCCCCCGCTACGGCGTGCCTAATAATGAAATAGTGGTTGCGGTACGGAAAGCCCCAGAATTGAATTGAGGTTGCACAAAACACAATAAATAAACAACTGGAGTCGAGCAACTGAAGTCTGCCAAAGACCTGCAGCCTCAAATTATAATATTTATGTCATCGCACAGGTTTACCCTTTTTGCTTGCGAAAATATTTATTTCGCGTACAATAGACTGTTTTGCGGCAATACGTGAAGCGGGGAAGTGTGTAGTGGAAACCAGGTAACACATTCATTTCTTCAACATACATTTTAATTGAAAGGGTGCAACAGGCTGTGTAAAAAAATGCGTACGATTCATTCACCGTGATCGTAAATATAAGGGATTAGCTCCAAAGAACGAACGGAAGAGCAAGTGAAGAAACCAGGCAACGAGCGAATGAACGAACAAATGAGCGACAAAGCGAGAGAGTGAACAAACATTTTCCTTGCCGAGTCCGACAACTCGATCGACCTACCACCTAACAACCAGAAAAAGTGCTGCAAGAGCGAATAAGAGGTATTCGCTTCAAAAACGCTTTGGGTATGCTGCGTTAAGAGACAGTTTTAGCATCGCTTGTGCTGCGCTCCGCTTAAATTTCACACGCACTGGTTTCCGCAGCAACTGTGTTTTCTTTATTAAGTATTTGACCTGCATTGATTGGGCGTATGCCTTACGGCAGGTAACTCTGCTGCTGACGTTCTTATACATCCTCCTCTACAACAGCAGCGGATGAAGCCCAACAGAAAAGGCCATCGGTGAATAAGCGGCCTGGTCCATCGGGTTCCTTGAAGTACGCCAAGAAAGCCTGCCAGTGCAGCAGATCCTTCCAGTCATCGATGTTTGGCGACCGAGAGATCAATTCCTCCATTATAGACGGGGCGCTTTTCAACGGTATCCAGGTGGCCGCGTCCCGGGCATCGGTAAACTATTAGGTCAGCTCAGCAGCAAGCGGCGTATTGTCCCCAGCACAGATAAACACCGAGAATAGACCTGATATGAACAACCAGGCCCAGGTGTCTGCAGTATCACCGTAGGGACGTAAGAACTTCTCGCCGCCGTTCTTCAAGGTTTTCTCAAGACGGCGCATGCGCGGCGCGTGTGCGAAGTGTTAAAGGGCTTCCAGAGACATTCACTGCGTTTTCATAGAAGTCGAAGCATCGTCAACATAACACTGATTCGTCTTGGTGGCGGAGCCAGGACAGCGTCTTGCCATCCGCTGCTGTCATGAGCGTACTGCGCACACTAGCGTTCGTGTTGAGCTGCTGCGCGTATATACTACTGTCAGTGGAAGGGGCATGCAGTAAACGAAGCTAACTTTACGTAATATTTCGATGCGTGTTGACCAACGCCGCCCGTTTCCAATCAATATCATCTCGTGCAACACCGAGGTGTGACGCCTGCGACGGCACTGGTGACTCTCGTCATCATGATAGCATTTTGAGAACGCCTCGTAGCTGCCAGTTACCTCTGGCCGTGCCCTTGATGAGCGGGAGTTGCTTTGCGTGCTGCGTCGTGCCAACATACCGCAGCCGAATATAGATAGAACATCGTTCAAACTGTTCGAGCGCCATGCCAATCTTGCTAAGTTGTCAGTGCCAACACTACTATAGACAAACTCAGCTTCACAGCTCCCTGTGCCGCCCTACACAGCCAGATGGCGCAAGCAGTGGTCGCGTCAAGAAACACGGCTGCAATTGAGTCTTGGTTCCTGTATAACGCGTCGTCTGCTGGTGCTGTGATGTGCGTTGCATTCTGGGTTAAGAGGTGTAAAATGGTAAAATGTTAATAGGTGCAAAATGCAGAAGCCCTTTTATTGCGATAGCAATCATATGGACACTCCAAGCGCATTTCTGCCGGCGCTGTCGTTGTCACCGTGAGGTTCCGTATAAAGTCCAATGGCTATAAAACCGTTGCCGCGCGTCATAGTTAGTGTGTGCGAGTGAAAGCGTACGAGGGTGAGCCGGCAATCGCGGCTCAATGTAGCGCACGCGAGGAAGGAAGGCAGGCCGGAAGGGCGTTGTCTTTCGCGCGCGAGGCACGGGAGCGAGGTGACGGAGAGGGAAAGCGAGGGGGGTGCGTTGTGCTCCGTCGGCTGCGGCTCACAACGCGGCCGCCGGGCGCCATATCTTGAAAGCCATCTGCGATGTGGGCGAAGTGTGCGCTCGGGCCTCATCTTCAAAGCGATATACGTGGGGACAAAGTGCATGCGCCGAGTGCCGGTAGCTTCATATGCGCTGTGGTTTCGACGTTTAGTTCGTGTTGAAGCGAGACGAGAGACAGCGGGAAGGGGAGCTTGCCCGCTGCTGCTGGCACGCTTTCTCACTCCGTGTTTTCACAGATAGTTAACATAGCTATGCGCACACTCGCCCACGCCATAGTCCCACAATAAGGCTACACCTTATATAGGGACCGAGGTTAGGTCAACTATAACAATGCGTGAGTCGGCGAGCGAAAGAACAAGGAACCGTTCAAGACGATGGCAGGAGCAGAAGAGACTATATTTTATTCTTCTTCTCTGTTTCTAACCTCGTAGCACGCAGCATGAGGAACGAGGCACATGCGCATGCCCATGCACCTGAGCGCGCCATAAATAAAAGGTGGCCGATTAAGATGACGATGGCCACTAGAGGGCTCCACCCCACTTTTTCTTTAGAAGAAGCGGAGCGATGCACGGGCGCCCAAGGTACGGCCTCTGGTGTTT